>NW_024609883.1:106757629-106990490 GCF_016920785.2 Ixodes scapularis | reverse complement strand
GTTCCAAACAACTGCTGCAAAATATAGTTTTGGCAAAATCAAGCTTCTGAACAAGACAAAACAAAATTGGTCGCGAAACACATAACTGAGGCGAGTGATAATATATGATGACGTTTTTTTTTGTTTTTTTTTTGGGGGGGGGGGGCGGGGGGGAGGGGAGGGGGGTATACGTAGGCCTTGTCTCCTAGGTGGGTCATTCCACACCAAACGACACAGGCCCCCACAGCGCTAAACGCACTGGCATTGCGATTGGCCAATGTTAATTCTTCAGTGGCCAATGTCCCATGAAGACACAATAGCTCCGATCACGAGCGTCAGTGATTAGGTTAATGCAGCTTCGCATACGCATCACAGAAAGCGACACACTTCATCCACCGACCGATGAACTGGCGGAGAGTCTGGTTGAAAAAGTGCTCATTTTAGCTCTCGAGGAAGTGTCCCACATCGACATATCACCTCGTCATCGTCACGAAAAACGCTGGCCATGCAGTGGGAATTCTTCACGAGAGGAAGAAGACAGAAGTCACTACGTAGGTTCCAGGCCGTCGCCGACTGCTGAGGAGGACGAGCTAGTGCGTTGTGGTGGAGCAAACACAATCCATTGGTCTGCTTCCTGCCACGCTTGATGGCCTCCTGTAACGAATAGCAAGGAGGTATAAATATTCACCGCAGCTGTTTGGTCATTACAGGCATACTCTTTGACGAGTACACTATGCAATCCCCCCCCCCCCCCCAAAAAAAAAAGAATAAAAATAAAAACGCTAATTATCACGTTTTCCCGATGACGGCTCCGTCTTCAGGGGGATCGGTGGCCGAGTGGGTTAGCGTAAAGCGCCTGAGAAGTTTGCGTTTGTCTTGCCTTTATGAAGGGTCTTTAGGTTACACTCTAAGGAATGCCCGTGCGTCTACTTTCCCCCGCACGACACTCGGAGAGCCAATCAGCGCAACTTACGGAGGCAGCGCAGTGAATGGCGATGCCGAAACGTATGTTTAGACCAAAAAACGCAGACTGAGTTGTGACATTAGGCAATACAAGCGTGACGTTTTGCATTGCTTAATGTCACAACTCAGACTGCGTTTTTTGTTCCAAACATAGGTTTCGGCATCGTCATTCGCTGAGCAGCCTCCGTAAGTTGCGCTGATTGGCTCTCCGAGTGTCGTGCGGGGAAAGTAGACGCACGGGCATTTTTTAGAGTGTATACCTACGGGTTAGCGCACACCAGCTCGGAGCACGTGGAGCGAAAGCGCGCCAGGTATTTTCTCAGGCTGCTGGTATAATGATCGCAAGGAAAGCAAGAACTGTCGTTTGAAGAAACTTTCATTTCTCGACATATTGAATTCGATTAATGTCCGAGTTAATTGAGCAACGGGAACGACAGTATGCTTATTCTCTTCTATTACAAAATTCCAGGACGGCAAGACAAAGTTCTATCACATTAGGTCAGGGCACAAAGCAAATCATATCTAAATATGTCACTCGGAAAACTGCGGGATAACAAAGAAAAGAAAAAACGAGGTCACATTTCTATCATATCTCTGCCGCCCTGCCCTCCCCCCCCCCCCCCCCCCCCCCCCCCCCCTTTATGTTGGTGCTCGACCTTTCGGGGTTGCACTATCCATACTTCAATGAGTTTGAGACCAAACGAAGGACACGCCAGACACAGACACATGTAGATGTCTCGCGAACGCAAGCTTTGCGGAGGTTCTGTGGTATCCTCCCCGGCATTCCGGGAATCGGAAGGCCACCTCGCGGTGATTCCCACGTTATCTACGCTCGCGCCGAGAGCCCCTGTAGTGCCTCAAACCACTGGAACATGATCCGAGGTTTCCGACGACACCATTAGAGCTCGACACGAGGTCACGTGTACCTACTCGTTTTCACCTCATGAACCGTAAAGAAATAAAAGACGTTTACGAATCTCTGTAATGCAAAATTAGAGCGCAGCTCTTGAGGAGGAGGAGGTCAGGGTACGAAGAGGAGGGTATGCCACCCTTCTCCCCTCCTCGTCTGCTACTCCTCCATTGCCTCCTCTCGTTCTTCCTCCAATTCAGTTTCCCCCACTAAATTTAACTACGAAAATAACGTCACATGACATGACATAGTGTCACGTCACCTATGAATAAATTCAATTCCTCCGCTAGATTTAGCCGGATAGTTGACGTCACGTGACCTCAACGCCAGTGTGTTACGCATCAGTAAAGCTTTTTTCGGTTGTATCTGTGCAACCCCGGCTCTAACGCAATTAGCACTCCGTCGTGGGGTTCGCAGCGACTCTTCTTCGACAAGTTTCACCGGCCTTCTCATCCGCAATTCCCCTTCCTGTCCCTCCAGGGTGCGCATTGAAGTCCGGGACCAAACAACCTAAGGCTCTACTGTCCGATGAAATTATTTTAATACTTTCGCTGGATACAGTTCAGACTGATTGCTCTACCTTGTTGATAATATTCGTGGGAAACTTTTACCTCTCAACGTACTAGTAGTGCAAGGAACAAATTAGAGAAAAACCACAGTTTTTATGTTCTCATAGCGAGAACGAGCGGCCGCGTGATAAGTTTATGTTCCATCTCTCCCGTTTTTTGTTTCTTTTTTTATGCGCGTGAAAGTCATGTTTTTAGACACACCATTCATTTATTCGTGTATTGGGACTATCTGGAAAGTGTTAAATGACCTTGGTCGCCCTTTGCCTCATTCTTTCAGGTATTTTTTGTCCGAAATCATTATATCTCTGAGGCCGATCGATTATACGCCGCCAACGTTCATCACAGCAACGCGATGGGGTTGAAAATGCAAGCGGCACATAATAATAATAATAATAATAATATTAATAAATAGTAACAAGGTGTTGAACTGGGCGAGTTAGTAAAAGTTTGACATGGTGGGTGTAACAGCTACAAAAAACGAGGACGAAAAAGGAATAGACACGAGAGACAACAGCTGTTAAATAAGTTTAACAGCTCTTGTAATGTAATGTGATGTGGAAGAATACTCTTTATTAGTTGTAAACTAATAGATAGTATTCTTCGCTCAAAAAAAAAAATCACAAGTATCTTCTGTTTGGTGCAAATAAAACACACAATAGAAAAACAAAACAAAAAACAACAAAAAAAAACAATGAGAAGCGTAAACATATATTCAAGCGCGAAAAAAAAAAGAACTAATTAAGATTTAACTGTTTTAGAGTTGATCGCAAGCTCGTCAAGTTGGTGCAGTACACATACATTGTTGCAAAGATGTTAACATGGGGAAAAGCGATGCTATTATTAACGTGTCAACATAAAAAAAAAGAAAAAAAAACAAAAAAACGTCGGTGAAGCATTGTACAAGGTGAACGCGCACTGTACCGGCAATTGTACGAGTTCGGCTATTTCGGATCTGCCGAAGCAGTCATTGTTTGTGACTCTCACATTGCCTGGAGCTCGTCTCCGACTGGTGTGTTTGGCGTCCTATTCCGGCCATGCATCGAAAGTGGTCCCTTAGTGGCAACAAATGACGTCACGAAAGCCGGAGTGTCACGCTGTCGGATGTCGCAATCCTGGTGGTTGGGCGTACAAGTTCCCGAAAAAAGCGCGAAAGAACGCGAGTGTGATTGTCATCGCGGCGTTTCTGCAGCTGCCGAAGCTTCCGTTGATAGCCAAGCTAAAGAGCGACCCGCAGCCGGGCAGATCCGAAATGGGGGGGGGGGGGGGTGCGTTTGCCCCCCCCCCCCCCCAAACAAAGTCGACCCTCCCCCCCTCCCCCCTTCTCGGAGGTCAATTTGACATGGGTGGACCCCCGGTGTACAAGAAAGAATGGGAGAATAGTATCCTTACTAATTTATTGAATCACAATCCTTACCCCCCCCCCCTCCAAAAAAAGAAAAAAAAAAACAAAAAAACACGAGCGTTTGCCGCAATATAGCCTTCTCTATGCTGACAAGGCCTGGCACATCGCTCCGAGAAGCGGCCACCCAAATGGAATAGGGGGAGTGGCAGACAATGGATGAGAGGAGAGCCACGTGACTGGCGCCCCGCTGCGGCGAGACGCTGAAACACACTACTCCCGAGCGAACAAGCGTGTTTCGGGTCCCCGCCGCTGCAAAAGCTGTGCGTTGAGGTCCAGGTTCTCCGAGAAACAACTCTTTGATGCTCCGTGCTACCAGATCCTCGCGCTCCAAATCTGCGACTGGGCGCTCTATGGCCCCGTCGTCGAACTGACAGGCTTTGTGAGTTTAGAGGAGGCTATGGCGTTCGGATTTGCAATACGGGCTCCGAGGAATAGTGGCGAGAGCGTTGTTCAGTCTACAAATGTATCTATCTGCCTTTCGTCCTGCGTTCCTCCTCGCTACGCGAAAATCGTGACTTGAGGCTATCTCTATGCTGCGATCGCTGTCACTAAAGCGGCAGGCGTTATGAAGGAAACAGAAAGAAATTGTCCGCTTCTAAACTCCAAATTAACGACGCAAAAAAAAAGTCCGAATGTTGTTGCGTGCGACTGTACTTTTGTAACCGGAACGGGCATTCCATCGAATTCGTTCGCTGTTTCGTCGAACACAATTTTATTGAATGCCGTTGTATCGACACCACTTTGTCGAGTGCCGCTTTTATTGAATCACATTCGAAGTAGTGTTCGGGAGTGCTCTGCTTTGAAAAGGCAACGCAAAGTTTGCTGCATCTTTATATTGCGCCGAAAAAAAAAAAAAAAAAAAAATATTTGACCGAAGGCAAGCACTGTGCATGTGCGTTAGCGTTGCAACTTTCCACACGGCGCGTGCGCGGAGCCCAAACTTCGCCTCGAATTGGAGCGTGGCAGCGACGCGCATGCGCAGTGTGGAGCACGCGAGGCTAACGCAAGCGCACAGCGCTTGCCTTTGCTCCTACACGCAATACTATAAAATTCAAAGGTACATTAGTAAGTACGTTTAATTTCACTTTTATATAGAACGCTTGGTAGCCATGACGAAGAACTAGCGTCAGTCAGGTGACGAAGTAGCTGATCATCTTCCGGCCTGGTTTATTAAAACAAATATTGTTTCTTGATATCTTTAAGCGGTGGTATAGCTCGTAGAGTGCGCACAGCGCGTCGAATTACGACACTTTAATTAGAGAGCAACACCACTATACTGCTTCGCCCATCCGCGCCTCGGTTTCCCTCGTCGGACGCGCTGCCGAGAGCAGTCTAGAGCGACGAGCGCGTCGCAGCCCGTCGGCCGCTGGCGGTCCCCGCTGCCGCGTGCGTGCGCGGGCAGCTGTCGGGGCTCCCACGGGCCGGAGCCAACATGGCGGACGGCAAGCGGGGTTCTGGCTAGCTCCCGCTGAGGGGCCCGCACCCCGGGATCCGAGCTCCCGGCGACCGCCGGACTGGAGAAATGTGTAGAGGGACAGCTGCGACGAACTTGGCTACTTTTATGCGTCTTTTGAAGCGGCGGCGCGAGTGTGTTTAGGGGTAGTTAAACGGCGCGATGCGAGTGTCTTTGGGTGCACACGTGTGGTGTGGCGGCGACCGCAGAGAGCCATAGAGCGGAGGAAAATACACTAACGTTTAAAGGCCGGAACCCACGGGCGCGAAAAATAAACCGCGAACATTGTGCTGAAATCGAAACGCCAAGAAATGATCTTCCCCTTTCTTTTTTTGGTAGAGAATTACGTGTACAAATTTCTTGCGCGGAACTCCTTATTATGCTTTTTAACTAAAGCCAGATTGACTATCATCGTGCGGTAAATATAGACCCTAGTTTAAGAAAAAAAAAATAGCCTTAAACGTACGCTTCTCATGATTCGACTTCCACGCGATTTTCGGTTGATATTTTCGAACGTGTGTTCCAGGGGCTTTACATGCGCTGGCCATTTGCGAACTTTGTACACTGCACACGGACGCACCCCCCTAATCTCAGTGGAGCGAATAATGTGCGCCGTGGCATTGACCGCGGTAAAACTTCACACTCAGAGCCACCGTACGGTCTGTTCTGTTTTTGAACCTCGTCATTGGCCGAAACCCCTGGGCAGCGACTGGGTCTCTCTCAATTGCGCTTCGTGGAAAAGTAGGCGCCGAAGAGTGAGTGAGGAGCACAAATCGACTCCTGGTCACACCCACGTATCTACGACCGGTATCTTCGGTTGCGACGCACTTGTCGGAATCGAAGCGACAGGCTGGCCGAGAGCGCAGTACGCGTCTCCGAGCGTCGATAAGGGGACGGCCGTCTCTTGGAACAGTGTCGGCGGCGGACGCCACCTGCGCCACTTCCCGCCACCGCGGAGGTCGCAACAGGTGTTCCTCGGACACCGGGCGGGCGTCGGCACCCCCGAGATAACGAGACCACTTCCCATACATCGTGCAGACGACACGAGCATCCGCGGACACTCGCCAAGCATGTCTGAACCACGTTTGCTTCGTGTGTACTTGGAACATGAATGCGGACAGTTTTAAGGCAAAATGTCTTCTATGGCTGGCACCTAACCATTTCCGGTCGCCAACTGGGGAGTCGACAAGCCGACTGCCAGCCGAATGCCGACGCGGCGCTCTTTTCGTGACTGATTGGATACCGGTGCGAGCCGAACGTTTTCCTCGAGTGCACCCGGGTTACTCTCGGCATAAGAGGGGAGGCATCACGTGCTCAAAGCGGCGCTCTGCTTCGTGGGCCGATCGCGCTCCGGGCTTCCCAGTGAATGATCTCGAGAGGAAGCGGCACAAATGCGGAGAAAGCACACGGCCCGCCTAAGGGACATTGGGCAGTCGCTCGGCCATGGGGAAGGTGCTCGTCGAGCGCAGTGATCACCATTGGTGGCGAGGAAGCGCGCGCGAGTATATTCACACAAATACGCGTCTAGCAAACCCTCGTACACGGACCCGCTGTGATAGAGACCCTTTACACGCACGCCAGATTACAGCTGCCATTGGTGATCTTCTGAGCCACTGAAACGGGCCTTGACGAGCCTCCACAAAGGCCAATGCTGAGGAGAAGAACACGATAGAATCTCAAATGGTAATAATCTGGCCTGCTATGGCAATCACGAAGTGAAGTAAACGTAATAATAGGTGAGAACAACTAGTGATGGCGGCGCCCATGCAAAGCTGCTGCAAAGTGACTGTAGTTGCGATACTTCTCGGACTACTCTTCACGATGTGATCAGATGTGGCCACTCCGAACACTCTATACAACACAGGGTAAACAACGAGCGGCCTGCACTCGGGTAGTGCACACCGCTTTTACCACTCATTCAAACTGGAAGCGGATCCGCGTTCACAAAGCGGTTGCGAACGCGGTTGTAGAAAGATCCAGTACAATTGCACGCGCGCTCGATGACATCAATTGTGCGCGTGCAATCGTACTGGATCTTTATACAACCGCTTCCAGTGTGAATGAGCGCTTAGTGTGACAAATCTGGCCGCCATACAAAGACGCATGGAAGCGTGATGCTTGCCCAGTGATGTCTAAAGAGAAAGCGGACCGCCGGACTTGATATTCCAGTTCATATGGCGGAGGTGTGTCGCCCTCACAATTTCTGAATTCTCCTGTTTGGACAGCCCTTTAGAACGCGGAACGCAGGCGTCCCGCGTTTGACTCTCGGATTTGAACGCGCTCGACGAGTGAAATGGAGACAAAGGCAGCTAGGCCTAATCATTGGAACCAGGGCTCAGCGTTTTTACGTCCCCGCGCTTTCGTGTCCTCCTCTTCCTCAGTTTCTTGGTGCATAGCTGAGCTTCCGAATTAGATAACGGCAGGCTCCACTGATTTCCCTACACCCCCCCCCCCCCCCCCTTTGTTTTTCTGAAGGCACCTCCTTAATTCACTACGATCCTCTATTCCCAATGCCCCCCCCCCCCTCCCCCTAACCTCCCCCCCCTAAAATTTTAGACACCCCTCTAATTTCCATTCCTGGGGAAACCCCTGGCAGGCACTGAAACAGGGGTGGCCAGAGTGACATGGGGTTAGAGTCGCAGAAAAAAAACTACAAAAGTTTAAAGAGCCGCAGGGGGAAAAAAGAAGGGGGTGGGGGGGGGGGGGCTGCTTTTAACAAGAAATAATATGAAGGGAACAGTTTTTTTTAAAGGGGGGCTAGAATAATTGTCGGCTACAACAAATAACACCAGACAGGACAACGTGTCTTCAACCGCTAAGCAGAAATGAATGCATGGTTCGTTATTCAGCCACTGCCCTTATGCCCGCTATAGGGTCAGTGGACACATCTATGTGTTAAAAAGTAGTCCAAGTCTATGTACGTATTACGTAGCACAAATCTGAGAAAACTGTTAGTGTCGTATTATTGGAAATGATGTGTCATTGAAGGCGTTGTTTTGGAGACAGAAAAGGGACAAGCGGGGCACACTTACCAAGGAGCCGCGAGCCGCACTTGAACCCGCGAAGAGCCGCACGAGGCTCGCGATCCGCAGGTTTTTGGCAAGCCCTTCTCTAAAAATTTCTTATCTGGTCCGGGCCGCCTGCGCTACATTTGGATAGACGTTGAGAGTTTGGCTATGCGCCGTTATAACCGCAAAAAAAAAAAAAAAAATTTCTTTTTAGATGCATTCAGCACGTGTCAAGAACAAACCGCTTGCTGGCGGGTGTGACTTTACACGGAGATAGAACTCTGGGCTGAGACACTTGGACTCTCCGCCAGCTTCCCCCTTCTCTGGGGGGGGGGGGGGGGGGGTCCTCGACCGCAGTACTTGTTTCCTTTCAGGCGCCCCAGGCATTGTCGCCGACACGGCCACTAAGGACCGCGAAAACGTATTCGCGTGTACATACAAGAAGTCTGCCAGCGTAGCGCCTGGCTTGCTCTCACGATGTTGGCGCAGATAAATGAAAGGCGCTAATGTTTATGCAGTCACTGCCTACCGTTTCCCTGCCTTCCCCCCTCTCTCGGAAGAGATGCGGCCTCAAGTGTCCGAGAAGGAAAGCCACAAAAAGGACGCGAAGAGTGGTTGAGACATGGACGCGTTACTGAAATAAAGGACACTGTTACTCGTTACTTAGATTTAAGAGGAACGCGTTAGTTTGGGTCCAAAGGGCTACTTTCTCATTATTCTGAATGTGTTCTTTCTCTGAAACAGTAGCCGCCTTCCGATATTTGGCGTCATGCTTCGCTTTTCAACGCATTAATTCGAGGATAAATGTAGCAGTGTTCGCGGTAAAGTCTTACAAGCAACGGTGTTACCGGTAACCCGTTACTTTTTTCTGTAACGCAGTAACGTACTTGTCACTCTTTCAAAACTGTACCGTGGGTAATATATTTATCTTACTTATTTGGAGTAACTGGTAACGTATGGTTCCCTTACTCGTTACATCTTCTTCCCCAAGACCTGAAAATGAGTACACTTATATTTTTTTCTTCGTGTTTCTATATTTCGTTTAACCGTAAGTCCAGACGGAGCCAATGGTATACGTGCTGATGAGACCGATCAGATCAAGTCAAAAGGGCACCATCATGATGTTGCTGTTCGTCATGTTTCTGTACGTTTTCAATCATCGCTGAACCAGTCATAAAAAAAAAAAAATAAAAGGCCGAGTGACTTCCATTTTTGACGCTGGCTGATTGATCCCATTAGTACGTAGCGTGGGTTTGGACCTTACACGAAGTAGAGGCGCCAAGTCAAATTATTGCATTCATTCCACATGTCGCGAAGTTGTGCTCCCGCGACTGTTTACTCTAGCTTTACTCTAGGTTTTTACCAGGGCACGGCTCATGATTTCTGCCGGAATCGGGAGGCCCCAAAAGGGAGCGAACGTGAACGCCGCGAAGGTACACCCAGTTTATGGAACCCCGCGTGAGAGATGTTTCGTCTTCTTGGCCATGTCTGCTTGTGGGATCTCCACTTTGGGAGTGGTTTTATTCCGCCTATAACTTCTTCGTATACGAAGGTGTTTCGTATTGTTTATAGCTGCTCTCGTTAGCTTCGTTCGTAATGTGTTCTCTGATGATGTCTCGAGTATGCGCTTGTTTTTGGGACGTTCGCATTTGCTTTGGGCTCCGAGCCTTTTAATTAGCTCTAAGAAAACCTTCTTTGATTAGCTGCCAAGGTGGCTCCAGAATACTGCTGAAATCAAAATAAGCAGCCGCCAAATATTTTTATCGCGCGTGAAAGATCATTTAGCTTTCGCTTTATTCAAACTTTTTTTTTTGCGTGGTTCTTCGTTTCCACTTTCTCCGGCCCCACGGAACACCCCGGCCTTTTCGGCCAAGCGACAGAGCCACCTCGCGGAAACACGGGACGACGCGTAGACACCGAACGGCAAACTGCGTAACGCCGAACGAGAGCCTGGCTAGCCCCGCGCTTTCAGCGTCCTCGCCAAGCACGCAGTGCCTGCGGTGAAAGCATCGTCCAGGGCAATACGCCTGTGTTTCTAATTCCATAGCTTCGGCTTCGCACACAAAAGAAATACGTCTCTACAGCCGGTATTTCGAAACCCACTTTCACGTCCTTTCCGTGGATTGGCCTGTCCTTCTGCTGCCCAAGCTTCGTTCTTCGAGCTCCGGTATGGGCCGCAACAGTGCTTGGCGTCACAAAACGACAGGTTAGATGGCGGTGCGAACGTAAAGCTCGCCAGTATCCCAAGCTTGAGGGAACACTCAAAGCAAAGGGCCTTGAAGGGGGGGGGGGGGGGGGGGGGGGTTGCTTATGGGGTTGAAGCCTAGCCGAAATGCAGCCGACCCTATACTAAATCACGAAGGGGGGCCAGTTAATTCTACGTACTGAAGATATAAGGCGCAAGGGAGAGACAAGGACATAGCGCTGTCCTGTCTACTTTATGTAGACAGGACAGCGCTTTATATTTTTAGTATGTCACCCTATTCGCAACTCCAACGCCCTGTAGATGGCGGGGCGGTAGTTCCAAGACGGTTCTTTGGTACCGTCTTATTGGATTGGAATCACCGAACTACAACCTACTTATCTTCTTAGCCCGCATATTTCGGTCTACCATCCTCTTGTAGAACACATGGTGCGAGGGCTCCTATAGGCAGGAAACTCGTAGAAACAATATAAGCGGTTACGGGTAATTTTCGTATTTCCACAAATAATCAGATTGCTCTCGCGACTACCTAGTAATAAAAGTGACCAAATGATTACAAAGTTAGCGCAAAAAGTAATTAATACAACTAGGTAAGTTACTTGTCACGTGTATCGTACAAGTCCCGAGCGCACCAAACAGCTTGCTCTTTTTTTGTGTGTCCTCTTTCTTCCCTTTCGGTCGGGCGACGCGAGAGTCCGAAGACTGGGTCGTCGTTCTCGGCGACGATAAAGGCGGTCGACGTCCCCCGCTGTCCAGCGCTTGGCGAGCGGCGCAGCGGCCGACCGCCGAGGGGCCGGAGAGAGACCCCGTGGGAAAATGGCGCCGCCGAGATTCCCACGCCCTTCCCCCTCCTCCGATGACGTAACGAGTCGCGTGCCGCCGTCGTCCCGCCGACGACGGACCGTCCCGCGGGATCTCGTTCTCGCCGACGCTGCCGCGGACGTACTTACTACGCCCGGGGGGCAGGGTGGGGCAGGGGGGTGCCTCTTGGGCCACCTCGAGTACGCCCCGCCACTCCGTCCTCCCGTTAGCTGACAGCGGGGTGGAAGCTAGGCGCTCGTCCGACCGATGAACGGCCTCCTTTTCACCACCCGATTCTCCGCGCGAGGGTTCAGGCCACATCGTTATCGTGTGACGAAGGAACCGCGTAGGACTGGTTCAGTGAGGACGTAGGTTCAGCCGTACTGTCAGCTTAGGGGTCGAAGGAGTATAAGCGAACAGAGCCCCAGTAAGAAAAGTCCGTCTTCTCGCTGATTATTACTGATTTACTGGGTAAATTTTAACTAGCTCGCCACTATTTTATGAAGATGCGCACATTTCAAACGCCAAAAAACGTACTTTTCTTTGCTCCGGCACCCGAGTGTCGTAAAAATTACTTCCTGCGGCGTATTCATAATGCGCAAAACTTTTTTTAATTTTTTTTATGTGGCATTGAGTATATTAATTTGTTGAACCAGTCCGTCGCCCCTTGACCGCACTCCCACAAGCATCCACGCGCAGGGAGTGCGGGGCCGGGTGATGACAGGAGGACGTTCGGTTGGTCGAGCGAGTGCGTAGCTCCCAGCGCAGTGTCAGCTCAGGGATGAACGTAGCTTGGGAGCACGCTCCTCCCACGAGCAACCCCTTTTCTCTCGCCCCTTTCCTCGGTTCAAGTGGCTGCGGACAGTGAGCCGTAAATGAGGCAGCCCATCCCGAGCCACCCAGCTGGCCTCCCAGCACCGCGTGATCGCGCTCTCCGCATGCGAGGCCAGCGGAAAACGCTCACCCCGCGTGCGTCTCATTGGTCCGGTTCATCTTGCGAGAGCTTAGGATCGACGACGGCGTTCCGCTCGCGTATTTTATGCGCAGAGATGCGACGTCAGAGAAGGGGAGGGGCTACGCCGGATTACGCTGTACCATGATCGCTCTGAGTGCAGAAGACTGAATAGTATGAGGCTGCGAGGGTGGGTTATCGTGAACACCAAGTGGGGGAGACGAGGACCGAGAGCCTGGGGGGGGGGGGGTTCGCTGTGTCGACGTCCTGCTTCGCTCATAACCGGTCGCTGAAGCTCCGGCAAGGGGGACGCCCTAGTCACGGGTGACGTCATCGAGTCATCATCATCACCATCGTGTTTATTTATTCGTTATTCTGTTTACGTCCTCTGGGCCTGGTGACCTCACAGAGGGGGGACGGTATTATAGCGCACAAAAAGTAAACGAAACGAGGGAATCATTGTAGAGGGTCCTATTAGTCGGGTTACAGCATTTTTTAAAAACAACAGAATGAAGAAATTTCGCAACGAATGAAGGTCCAGGCAGTAGGCGTATCGAGGTATGAATGATTTAGAATGGGCATTGGTGTGACATTGTGGTATGATGGTATCCCTACTTTATGTAGGTGATCTCTGCGTGATGATAGGTAGGAATGGTTCCAGTGGAAGTACAGATTTCAAGATGAAAACATATGTTTTGAAACGAACATAAACGAGAAGTCTTTCGGCGCAAACAGAGATTAGGCAAGGATCACACTTGGTTGTATACGATGGGAATTAGAAAGACTACGTCAGGAGACACCTGTGTGCTGGAGGTTGCCCTTCTTGCCGAGAAAGACAGATTCAGTGGTGCGAAATGTATGCTGCAGTAGATAGGCGCTCAGCAGCAAGGTCACCAGAATACCAGCTGATGTGGCGCAAGTGCGAGCCATGTTTCTATGCCGGTGGTTTTCGAGAAACCGAACGTTTATTGTCATACAGGAGGCTGCAACTCCACCAGAAAACATGTCTAGCGGTCATGATAAAATTCGGTAGCTTTCAGGCATCACACAACACAACTGTTCGCGTCTCCAGCTCGACGCTCGCCCTCCCGCGGTGGAAACGGGAAGTGCTCTAGCGAGGGTCCCCCGATTCTCCTGCTCAGCGGGTATAGCGAAGCTGCTCGCGATCATGGCTCGCGAAATGTCGTTTCCGAATGCAAACAACACTCTCCACTGTCCCAACGTAGTGCTGCAGCCGGTATGGGATTGTACCTTACTGGAGAGTTTTAGTATCGCGCATAGAAGCAAACGCAAGCGGTGTGCTTTTGCGTTAGAGCTGCGTGCCCCACGTCGTGCGTGCGCCTCATCGCCATGCCCCATCCAAGACCGCAATTTCGGGCTCGGCGCACGCGCAGTGTGGAATACGCAAAGCTAACGCAAACATACAGTGCTTGAGTTCGCTCGTATACGCAATATTAAAACTCCAACGCACACAAAACGTGCTGCAGTGAGCAGATGTGCAAGCAGGTAGGCGTTCCTTCGAACTGGAAAGGCTGAGATTGGCAAAACGACAGCAAGTAAATACAAAAGTAAATAAAAGTTATGAAAAAGTAGTAATTAAAAAAAAGCTTTTTTTTTTTTTTTTACTTTTGTGCATTTGGTCTGGAAGTTTATTGGCGGCGATTTCGGGCGTTTCGGCGATTGTCAAAAGTCGCGACTTTGATAGCACAATATACTTTACTCACAATTAATGTAATTTTACATGGATTTCTCACATTAGCTAGAATGTTTTCATTGATTTTAGACTATTTTTATTTTATTGGTAACTAAAATGCAGCAATTAGAACCAGTGAGGATAATTAGCACAGTTTTCATTGTCATATTTCTTCGCTCGTTTAAAATTAAATCATAAGCAGCAAATTTTATTAGAGCTTGAAGAATTACGTATTCAAATATATGAATGTTATTATTATTATTATTAATAAAAATCGCGGCAATTTATGCCTCCAATTAACGCCAAGATCACGAGAATACGCTATTTAACCATAATAGTCTTTCCAGAAAGGTATAATTCTGTTGTTTTTTATTTAGCATAGGAAAAACTCTGACATAGTTATCAAGATAGACAAACAGTCAAACAATGTATGTAATATGAAGTCCTACGCGTCACGCGGTGCTATAAAAACACACACTCACTTCAGCTGTCTGACTCGGATTCCGTCTTTGGGTTGTTGCAGTGAGAGCAGCGTTTATTAGTTTATGCGTTTCGGGGGCATATTGTGAAAATTGGAATTATTCTCTTATTCTTGTGCTGGTATAATTGTCATTATTTCCCATGACAATTATCTGAGCGAGAAAAAGACAGCGAGAACGCACAGATATCAGCACTGTTTTTTTCAAGAGCTACAAATATCAGCCTGGATCGAACAGTATGTCTCAAAATAAAGTTTCCGCGAACAACTTTTCTAAGTAAACAATTACGATGTGAGACACATCTTGAGTCATGAAAGAATCCGAAATTAAGACCTATATCGAGAAATTAAATCCAAAATAGAAGTAAGTTTCGGTTTCGCTCTGGAATTAAAACGCGCATCCTTCCGTAAATAATACGCTCAACACCGTTCTTGTTTTCACGTTAAAGGAGCTGTGCAACGATATTCATTTGGAATGTTTTTTTCTGTACACGAGCTTACTGGCACACCAGGGACTCAAGGATACTCACACGCAACGCCATTGGCCAAGAAACTCCTTTGCTGCGGTGTAATTTCAAGGACAAAAGCGATCATTTTCATTCAATCTCTCCTTTGCAAAATTTGATGACGTAACTCGGGGATTGCAGTACACCCAAGTGACGATATTTGAATGCGGTTCATAGATTGGACCCGAGCATTGCGTGGGCACTCGACTTGTGCTCGTGACAATTGCTAGCTCGAGAAGCATTCGGGTTGTGACCCGTGTCCAATCGCTGCAACGGCGACAACAGCCGAGCCATAACAATGTCTGGAACTCAGCGCGTGTCCTGCGCTTTGCCAACCCCAGCGCGTGGCTATGATCAACACTGGCGGCATATAATCGGCTCCAGATCACGTGGCCGCTTGTTCTGGCTGCGAGTTGAGGGGGTGAACGCTGCTCATTTTTCTTTAATTTTTTTCTGAGTCTTCTATTGCGTGGGGTGAAAAACGAATGCGTGTTTTATAGGTCATTAACGTCAGGGATCCGTTTTAAGCGGTATTTGCGCAAAGTACAAAAATTGTTGCATTGCTCCTTTAAAGAGGTGACCTGCGCTCATAAAACATTAGCTTCCTCGTATTACCAGAAATAAATTATGTCGCTCAGTGAAGCCAACACACTAGACAGGCTCAACAGCGGCACGCATCTTTGACACTCACTAAACCCGCCATCTTGGAAAATGAGTGGCGCCACCTATAGTTAGTTGGAGTCGCGAGGAGATGTGCAAGGACAGACGCTGTCCATTATCAGTGTGGCGTTGAAATTGTTTAGATTTTTTTTTCAAACAGCATGACCTTTTTTGACCATAATGCAGAAACAGCGCGAAAACAGGGACGGAGCAGAAGAAACACTCCAACAGAACGAACGCTGACTCGCTACTCAAGTTTTCATTACTTGAAACAGAAAGTACGAAACATAAAAATAACGAATCCAAACAGGCACTATCGGTCAGATATGTGTCGGACCTCTTGCCCTATCACCCCCCTTCCCGTCACATTACCACGTGGCCACCTCTCACTCTCGCGCGCAAAAAATTCAATTTCTTTTTTTTTTTCGAAAGCGCTTTTGACGCTTCACTAACGCACTGATCCCCAAGGCTGACATCGTGAAAAGCCTCGAGCACTTCTCTCGTCGTTCTGTTTTCCTCTTCCTAAAAGTACAGCTTCACGGAAGTAGTGTAAACCGTTTTTTGGTGACGCTACAATTTTAGGGGAAAAAAAAAGGACTAACCGAGCTCTTGGCAATTGCTTTAATCTGACTATTGCGCCAATCTCGGGCTGCAAAATTAAATGGCCGGCTTGGCTATGTGGATTAAATAAAATAAATAAATAAATAAATAAATAAAGAAAGCCGCTTACAACTCCCTGTAACGCCGAATTGGAGCGCAGCTCTTGAGGAGGAGGGAAGGGCACTGGGGGGGGGGGTTAAACTAACCAGAGGGGGGGGGGTCACATGACCTTGGGGGTCACGTGACCCCCAATGCCGATGATGTCATCACTGACGTCACTGATGACGTCATCAGTGAGGATGACGATGCGGGTACCGATGACGTCATTAGTGACGTCACTGATGACTTCACCAGTGATGATGACGATGACGATGCGATTGTCGGTGACGTCATCAGTGACATCGCTGATGACGTCATCAGTGATGATGACGATGACGATGCGGATGCCGGTGACGACATCAGTGACGTCACTGATGACGTCATCAGTGATGATGACGATGACGATGCGGATGTCGGTAACGTCATCAGTGATGATGACGATGACGATGCGGATGCCGGTGACGTCATCAGTGATGATGACGATGACGATGTGGATGCCGGTGACATCAGTGATGATGACGATGACGATGTGGATGCCGGTGACGTCATCAGTAATGATGACGATGACGATGTGGATGCCGGTGACGTCATCAGTGATGATGACGATGACGATGTGGATGCCGGTGACGTCATCAATGATGATGACGATGACGATGTGGATGCCGGTGACGTCATCAGTGATGATGACGATGACAATATGGATGCCGGTGACGTCATCAGTGATGATGACGATGATGATGTGGATGCCGGTGACGTCATCAGTGATGATGACGATGACGATGTGGATGCCGGTGACGTCATCAGTGATGATGGCGGTGGATGCCGGTGACGTCATCAGTGATGACGACGATGACGATGCGGATGCCGGTGACGTCATCAGTGATGGTGACGATGACGATGTGGATGCCGGTGACGTCATCAGTGATGACGATGACGATGTGGATGCCGATGACGTCATCAGTGATGATGACGATGACGATGTGGATGCCGGTGACGTCATCAGTGACGATGACGTCATCGGGGGGTCACGCGACATCGGCGGGGGTCACGTGACCTCGGGGGGTCACGTGACCTCGAGGAGGGGGTCACGTGACCTCAGGGGAGTCACGTGACTTCGGGGGGTCACGTGACCCCCCACGAGGTCACGTGACCCCGGTGGGGGGCTCGCGCGGTGCATTATGGGACATTTCCCATGATGCACCGCGCGGTTACGCCGACGGCGACGGCGACGGCGACGGCGACGCCGCTCAAGCCGGAAACGGGCCCCTAAGAGCTGCGCTCTAAAACAAAGAATGATGAGGGAAGTGCTCGAGGCATTTCACATCGTCACCCTGGGGGGATCAGTGCGTAAGTGAAGCGTGAATAGCACCTTCGGAAAAATAAATATTGCGCGCGAGAGTGAGAGGTGGCCACGCGATGACGTGACGGCTGTGGGGGTGATATGGCAAGGGGTCTGACACACGTCTGACTGATTGTGCCTATTTGGCAGAGAAAGAGACATCAGAACGGCGAGCTCTGATTGGAAGAATTAGAGGGTAGACCGGAAGCTATAGCTGCCCTTGTCTCCACTGCACTCGAGGAACGCGTTCGAATGCGAAAGCCGAACGCCAGACACCTGCGTTTCGCGTTCCAACGCGTTCGTCGAGTGAAATGGAGACAAAGGCTGCTAGCTTTAGGCCTACCCACTAATCCTTCCAATCAGAGCTCTGCGTTCTGATGCCTCCTCCTCCCCCTCCCTTTTCGACGTACAGAATTTGATTTTGAAGTTTCGGGTACCGCGGCTCGCCAGAAAGCTGGCAGGAGATCCCGTCTCACTTTCAGCATGAGGGACATAAAGAGATGAGGACGAGCATATGCTTCCCATTGCGCATGCGCGAGATGGAATCACTCCGGGGGTTTATTTTCAGGCGGTTGGAGAGTCGACGTCCCCACGTGGCCAATGAAATAAGCCAGGCCCAGTGTTTCTTACGCTGTCAGAGCCAGTGTTTCTTACGCTGTCAGAGCCACTGGCACTTTAAGAAACGCAGGCGTGGCTTATTTCGTAATTCATTCTTCGGTGTTTTTATCGGCGCCGCAATCTCTATGGCCTAGGAGCGATTCGTTTTATTTTCAGTGGGGTGCACATAGATGTTGTTGAAAACTTTCAGCCTTTCCACTCTTGTGAAGAGGAAAGACCAGCGGAGCTGTACGATGGAAAGCAATGGCCGGCCGCAAGTCGGCAAGCCAGAGTGGAAAGGCTGCCGCCATCTATGAGCGACGGCGGCAACCAGATACGTGGCTTGGCCGTCGTCGCTCATAGATGGCGGTAGGTGTCCAGAGTTCGGTGTCTTCATTTCTTTGCGGGGGACACGATCACGGGGAAACTAGCCCTTAACAGCTCCGCTGTAAGAGCCGCATGGACCCATAGCCAGTTGGCTAGTTTGGGTCCATTAAAATTAGGCGGTCTAGAGGGAGCAACGCAGGTTATTAAGAAACGGTCACGGAAATACTTCAAAACAAAAAGTAGACAACGAGACTCGCATAATCGTAGGAGCCATACTACTTTCCCTAAATCTATAGAGGGTGCTCATGAATAGAGTGATGATGTAGCTTGTTTTGACAGACCTGGATGTGCCCCCTGGGTGACTGCCGTCAACGGCCGGGGGATCGTGGATGAAGCTTACTGCCTTTACAAGAGCATCGTGCCTAGCTGCTGGAGGGCTGGTTGTTGGTGACGAGAGTTATGAGCTGGAGGCTTCGTGTTCGATTATAAATACGCAACGAAAACTTTACTTAAACTCCAGGTTACAGACAAAAGGAAAAGAAAGGTGACTACTAGGACAAACCGCCGCGCACGGCTTACAAATAAAGGACGTCTCGGCGTCTCGGTGTCCTGCCGCGCATGGTGAGGACGGCGGCTATTTCCTAGCCGCTGGTCAAGGTGCCTGTCGCGTTCTACAGGTTACTCGGCACACCGTGGGGGGATGAACTTTAAAAGGCTCCGCACGTCCGTTCTAAGCTCAATGATGCATCGTTAATATTACGTTTATTAGATAGTGATGGTTGATTATGGTTAGATGATGCCCCGTCTGGTCACGGGTTCAGACAGCTTGCTGGACGCCCTGGCCGTCCAATCAGGGTCCCGAAAACATTCACTTGGTCTCATGCGCCAACACACGCTAACCGAATCACTTTCGAGATCGCTGCCCGGGGGGTCGTAAAAACTCTATCCACGGTTCGAACTTCCAGGACCCGCACCTGTGTCCTGTTCTGCTTGCATGCTGGAGAAAAAAAAACACGGGTCCACTAAAATCACGGAAGCGTGCCTCACAGGCCACCGCATCCCCACCACAAAGTGTGGGTGGACGTGGAAAAGCTAAAGTTCAAAACGGGCCAGACGAAAACGAAACTTTAGTGCACGTGTGCCGACGCAAGCCTCTGGGTCAAACTGCCCACGAAGCATTTAGACCCTAGTTTACGGAACGACTTGACAGTCGCTTACAAGTACAACCCGGCACTCCGCAGAAAATATACACGCGCGAACCACGGCGAGAACCATGTAGACATCGCGACCGCTCCGCGTTTATGTGACCAAGAAGCGCAGACGGAGAAAATCGAGCAAAAAGAAACGTACGCCAGGCATGCACAAGACTATCGTGCCTGGTCTGCGATCTTCCCGGGAGAGGTATACGATTCCAAGAGCCAGAGGCATTTCCTCTGCGGCTCAACGAAATACCTAACGCCCGTCGACGTGTTTCTCCCTCGGCCCCGGGTTCCTCGGTGAATTTACTTTTGACCCTGTTCTTCAGAGTCAAGGAGTAGACGCTCGCAGCCCTAAGGAAAAACCGGCCTCTCGTGGGAAAGAGGTGCTTTCCCGCGAGTTTGAAAAGCGAGGTTCTGCACGTAGGGGCAAAAAGGCCCGCACACGAACTACGAGCAACATGTCCACAAACAATCCGTGGAAGCAGAACTCTGTCTACTACGCGCGCGGGACGTCCCTCAACTTGGGAAACGCGACACTTGGTCTCCGGAAACACTTCCCGGGACCCGGCCGAAGCGCCGACCAACACATCAACAACACAGAGCGCAGAATGCTCTCCTGACTATTCTCAAAAATAATGAAGGAAAACAACCACCTCTCTAAAGAAGGTTCCTGTTTTCGGTGAAAACCGATAAGCCCCGAAAACTAACCCTCAAGCCGGTTTGATCAAAATCAGAAAAAACCGAAAAACACGTAATTAAGCTTTCCCTTCAACCCCCCCCCCCCCCCCCTAAAAAAAAATAAAAAATCTTTTTGGAGAAAACGTTTTTTACTTCAAGTTTATTTTGCGTTTACCTTGAACACACCGACACTGAACTGTCCGCGAGGCTACTTTCCACGAAAACCAGACCCCTTATCTCGTTTCCTTCTTTTATCGGTCATCTAAGTATTCTAGGTACGAGCATATGTCCTTTGGAGGTTGGGAATTTCCATACCGGTGTCTTGTTTCCTCGACATAAAGCCCGATGAGCACCGATCTTTCGTCCGACACCGAAACCTGACACCGAAGAACACCGAATCTGTTGGTAAAAAAATAAATCATGAAAAAACAACCCCGAATTCGAAGAAAAATAAACACCGACAACACGGAACCCTAGTTGTGAGGGTGACTTAAGAAAGGAAATGTTAATGTTTTACAGCTAAAATTATGTGAACGCGAAATATGGTTAAGCAGAGAGATGTACGTTTTCCTTCCGTAGAATTTGATTAGTCTTTCACCGTGCGTGTGCTTATCACAATAATGCGCCAATAAGATGCTGCATACTCGCTCTGTGGGCTGTCGGCGACCATAATATCTCCGGGCGGCAGTTTGGAGGGCATGACGCCCGAGTTGAAGGTGAGCAAAACGAACTCAAAGGCGGCCCTCGGCTCCCAGACGGAATGCGTTCCCACGGGAACTCGGCCTCGGGCAATTAGGAGCCCGTTCGCGGAGACAATGGCTCTGCTTGGCCCGCCTCATTTCCAGCCTCCTCTCCCCTCGACTCTCTGAGAAATGCGCGCGGAACGCGTCAGTGCTCAGCAAAAAATTTAAAACCTACTCCACACCCTTACGCGGGTGTCGCACTCGGGTAAGAGTTAAGGCCAAGTAAACACGTACCAGTTACAGCGTGCAATCGCTGTGAGGACGAACCAGGACTCGCTCCACAGCCAATCAGAATACGGCATCAGTCGATCGTCAGAGACCGAATCACGAAGCGTCAACATAAGAAGTCATGACGAGTCGGGTGACGTTATTGCTACGTCGTCCGTGGCCTCTTTGAACATCGCAGAGGAACATATTCTGCAGGTGAAAACTGCCTGGGTATACAGCTTGTGGCGCATTTTTGTACTTTTATTTGACTATTGTAATGTTTAGCCACTTTGGATGCAGCAGAGGTGCATTGTAAAAATAAGTTTTGGAATGTATGGGTACAATAAATAATACACTGTTTCAGCCCTAATTCGCTTTTCTCGAAGCAAACTGACTTTATACCGTATACGTGTTTACCGTACGCCGCCCGTTACTGATGGCCCGAATGCTCGACCACCGATTGGCCGGGGTTTTCGCGGGAGGCAGAAAGCCTGAAGTGCGGTGCCGTGGTGTAAGTAGATATTCGTGGCATGTCGCAGGCGCGCTGTGAGGGCATTTTCAACGTCCCCAGACTCGTGACAGGTAAAGTTTGGACCCAGACTTTCGGAGCGCACCGACTGAACACCTCGCGATGATGACGATACCGCACGTTTGTCACCGAAGCCCATTCGGCGCTCTCGGCGAACTTTCGGATCGCACTTTGTATTTGACGAGTCCAGTCACAGCTCACTGATTCTTTATACTGTCACACAAGAGTTGGGAACCGAAGTATATTTTGTGCACACAGACACGCCAAGTAAATTTCTAACATTTTTCCTGCCGAAGCAAACTAACTATAGAGCGTGTCCCCGAAAGAGAATTAGTGTTTGTTTATTTATTTTTGAACCGCAAGAATAAGCTACGAGCATTGACGAATATGCTCAGCCTCTGCCAAAATGTAGCGCTAGCGGTCCCAAACATATGCCAAAGTTTCAGGAGCAACCGCTTTTTTTGTTATTCAAAGGTTATGATTTTTTGACGCTCTCAATGGAAAAACGAGGCTTACTTCTTCTAATCCAAGCCATTCATCTCAATGTATTCGTGGGGTTCGTCTTCAACCATTTTCCCACTAGACATTTTTGAAACTTGCGTCATAGTTTCGTATAAGATAACGCTTAGCTCTGAACCTTTGGCATCTGGTACAGATCCCAAGCGCTGTATTTTGGCGAACAAAAAAATTAACAAACATTTGGCGAGATATATAAAAAAAAAAAAGAAGAAAATTAAAGACTTGAGCGTGTTGGTAATGTACATTGACTTAAAACGAAAGAAGCACACAAGAGGACGAAACAGACGACACAGCTGTGTCGTCTGTTTCGTCCTCTTGAGTGTTTCTTTCGTTTTAGGTAAAAAAAAAAAAAAAAAAAAAACGCGCACCGTAATTTTGCTTTTTTTTTTTTCCGGGGATATCTTGCACGTTGAACCCGCATATTGGCTCGGGTGTCCACGAGACGGCCAATCCCAGTGCCTAGTTTCCCCCGATACGTTGAAATCATCCGCTATGAGTATTAGCGGTTACAAGTTTCATGCTTCTTGCTTACAGGAGACTGACACCGGGTCTCTGATATTCGGTGGGGATTCGAGGTGACGGTGCAGGAAACTAAACTTCAAGCGACACTAAACTGTGCGCGGTGTTACGGCCTTCGTCGATCTGATCAGACGCCGGTCGGTTTCAACTTTCAACTGCAGTATATAGTGGCGACACGCGAGAGGTCGTTTTACATATGAGTGACGCGCTCCGTACAAACAAACCTTTCCAGCTGCCATCAACGAGGCAAAAAATGCCGAGTCATTGCTACGGAAGCTTGCGCGGTGTCAGATATTCCGCAGAAAAGGGCTATGTACTGCGAATGCTATAGCCACGCGTTTTATACAGCCAAGTAAAGACAGATGGCAGCGCGCAGCAGGCGATTATTGGAATATTCTGTAGAACGCGTTTCTGTGCAGGATCCACCGATGCAAAATGCAACAGCAAACTCTTGTCATCCTCTTTCCTGTCAAGGCGACCACTCGCCATTCTGTAATGCCTAAGATTTAAATTTGCGCATAACCCCGAGAGTGGCATCTCATCGGCAGCAGAAGATGAGATGCCGTGAAGGTCATGACCCCTGCCTAGGGGTCATGACCTTCACGGGGAACGAAAGACACATTGCAGGCAGTCAATGCGGGGTCATTTAATATTTCAAGGTTCTGTTTTCCTGTTTTTTTTCTTCGTGCGCTTTAGACATGATGGACTAATTTCAATAATATACGAGGCTTTGGTGTTGTTTCGTACTAGTACAGTACTGTGATCAGATCTTTAAAGCGGTCCCACGAATGCTTACTTGCACTAGTGGGACCCAGGAATACTGCACGCAACGCCACTGACCAACAAGCTTTTTCGTCGTCGACTAATTTCAGGAATAAACGCGGGCGTTCTCTGTCAGTCTCTCTTTCGCAAAACTTCATGACGAAGCAGTGGGGACCGCATTGTTAGCGTTCTCGACGATGCGATCACCAGGATTTCGTCACCAAGTTTTGCGATCTACGCATTGACCTGATACGAACACTGCGTGAGCAATCGATCTGGGCTCGTGACAACCAGTGCCTCGAAAATTCGAGTAGTGGTTCGTGCTCAATCACTGCGATGACGGAAATACCCGAACCTCAACAAAACGTGGAACTCATCGCGTACCCTGTGCTTTGCCAACCCCAGTTAGTGGCCTTCATAAACATTGGCAGCCTATGAACAACTCCAGATCACGTGGTCGCTTGTTCTGGCTGCAAATTGAGGAGGTGAGCGCTGCTCATTTTTCTAAAATTGTTTTTCTACGACTGCCGTTGCGCAGATAAATGAAAAAGAAAAACAATCTAAACAAATACAACAAATAACGCGTGTTTTATAGGTAATGAATATGTCAGGGAACTATTCGATACGGTATTTACTGCTAGTACAAAAACTGTTGCATCGCCCCTTTAAGGGATACTGAACCAGACAATTTAGTGCCCATAATAGTCCCCCCATTCGCGCTTAAGATGACAGTGAAATGTATGGGCTTTGGGCCAAAGGAGAATAAACACAGGCTATTCATCTCCACAAGTGAAAGCTTCCTGTTTGTTAGGCCAATTAATCGCTTACCTTTTACAGCAGACCCCACCATGGAGGTGAAAGACTGTCTTTATTCTCCTTTTCCCCGAAGCCCACACATTTCACTGTCATCTTAAAGGGGTCATGAAACAATTTTCTTACTTCTTCCTCCTTAGCTCTAATCGCCAACTCATTCTTCGGCACCGGTGCGATGACGCCTAGCTTCCACCGTGCTTCTTATGCACCACCATAGAACTTGTCATCCCCCAGTGACGATAAGTTCCGTCTGGGTACTCATTGGCCACGAACGCGAATCCGAATATTCGTCGACGGATTGATTGTTGACGAGCGCATACGTCCGAGTGATGCGATTCTCGTGTTCAATGCGTGAGCTGGGCTCTGCTGACGTCAGTTTGGCGCCGGTGACGCGCTTTTGGAACCGCGGATGTATCACAGTGGAAAGGCGGAGAGCTTTCGAAGGAAAGAATGTACAAAATAGTCCGCTATATTTTCAAATGTTCGCACCTCAAAGCTGGCTTTTGACTTTCTACCCTCTTTCTTTCGGCGAAGTAAACGATATGCGATTAATAAAGAAATCAACCAGCCCAAAATTCGTTTCATGGCCCCTTGCGCGAATGGGGGACTATGACGTCACTTTCGTTGCATGTGTTCGCACACACCGGCGGCTGCTGGCTCGTGGAAAGATCGTGCGCCACTTATTAGAGACACTGAAATGTTTGGTTCAGTATCCCTTTACGTAATTTGTGTTTATGTGAAATTCAATTGTAATATAATCCTAACCTCGTTTTCATCGTTATTATCGCAATCGTTTCATCGTGCTCTTTCAGCGCCATGTTTTCCTTTTCCCGTAACTCGTAACCTTGGTACAAACTAGAGACAGACAGACGCCCAGGCCTTTCATTCACAAATCACGCGTTCCTCCTCCTACAATTTTTAGGCACTCTGTTCTTTTACAGATCACTGTTGTAAATAGATCAGTAAAAAAAAAAAAAAAAAAAGGAGAAAAGGTACGGACGTATTGATTTGAGAATTACGTCTATATATTTAGCAACCACCGTGTTGAGAACAAAAGGAAGACTTCCAGATCTACGTCAACCAAGTCACTCTCTACATATTGTTTTCATGTTTGCTTTTGAAAATACATTGAAAACAAATATTATTCACCTATAGGAACCGTGCGGATCTAATTCAAGCCCCGACCAGGGCGCCCCTAGCGGCAAACGGGTCCGTTGCATCGGGCATCTTCTTCCAGTCGCTGCGTTGGTTGTGCGTTGTAGTGGGTTAGCGCTGTAATTTCTGAGATGGCTATTCCGCACCAAGAAAGCCGCGACAATTGTTGCGTGGTCGGCAAGATCGCGCACGGCACGAAGTACTACATCGTCCCTTCGAAGCCGTACGAGGCGGAGTACTGCGCGACCTGGCTACGACTGGTGCGTCCATACAGGTTAGTGGCGTTTCTTACCTTCCAGTTCGCGCTTTGTTTAAGCTGCTCACGAATAATACAATTAACTTTTTTTTCTCTTCTAGCGACGATGGAACAGCATCGACACCGACGGCAAACTCTAAAGTATGCGGCAAATACTTCACCGGAATCGAGAAGCGGAATGCGGTCGCCCTCCTAAGCTTACCGTTGGATGTTTCCATCTGCCTACAGGAAGATAGTAATGAAAGTCGCGGAACGGCGCGAAAAGAATCGCCCAGTTATTGGCAAGCTGATTCAGAAATAAACGTACATAATTACAGCAGTCCACTCAACGCCAACAAAATATTTTTTGCGGGCGCGCTTAATTTTGTTTGCTGAGTACGGCGCTCCGTGACATCCACTTGTCCGTCGAAACGGACCTCCTTCACGTCGCACACGCGGCCAGATTCATGAAACAGTTTTCTCTTCGTCATATTGGCACCACGGAAGAAGGTTTCTGGATTCGTAACCGCCTTAAACCCCGTCGTAATCACCCCGGGAACACTGTCCGCTGAGCTGCTAATCGCCACTGCTTCCCCCCGATGATTCTGCACCGGCTACCGAAGAAGCTTTCGGATTCTTAGTCGCCCACTGTCTTCTGTGCTGTTCGTTGCTATCACTTCGCGATGATTCTGAGCCGGCGGCACCGGCTTTCCGAAGGAACTTTCCGAACTCGTAACTGCCTTAAATTCCGTTGTAATCACGACGGGGACACTGTCCGCCGTGCTGTTCGTCGCCATTGCTGCCCGATGCTCCTGCGGCGGCTACCGCCAGGTCGCGGCGAACAATAGGCGACCGCCGCGACACGGCCGGCTTGCTCGCTTCCTATACGATTCAAAACGGCTAAAGTGTTCTAAAAAATAATAGCGATGCAGCTTAAGGGTTTCATTTGCTTTTAATAGATTTCTTTATGTTGTTAAGTCAACGTTCTTTCACACTTTTTAGGGCGAACTCATTCAGTGATCTACTTGAGGAACAAGTTTGTAAGCTCCAAATTTTCAGATGGGATCCTTTCGAAAAGTAATTCCATTGCGGTGACTTCAGCTGAAATGTGTTTGTACTCGTCACCCCAAGAAAAGAAGCAAGTTTTGCGCATTGTTCACACGCCCCGCCAAGTGGCTCTTACAAGGTGGTAAAGGTGATAAATGTGCTTATTTGCACAACTTCCACAGCCGAGTGCCTAAGGCAGCCAAAAGTCAGAAGCCCGTATGCAACCAAGTGCTGGCTGCCTCCTTGGCTCCGTGTTAACAAGTGCAATGGTGGTGATTATGCAGTCAAATGAAGTCGAGGGAGAAGATGTCAGATTACAGAAAACCTATTGAGCAGAGAGGGCACGCGACGCACTCCTGCTAAAGTATTCCTCCCCAGCCCCGGGCAGGCGCGGGCGCCGTGCGCTCCGGCAAAGAAAGGTACGCACTGACCCCCGAGGGGAACAGTGAAGCGTCATGTCGCCGGGTCCGGGCGCGGAAAGGGATGGGACCGCCTGTCCGGCTTAAGATCCGGGGGACCAAGGCTAGGTAGGAGCCGACCAGAGAGGGCCCAGCAGCAACAGCGACGAGTCGGACACGGACCACCGTTCGACGGTTGCTCAGGCTGTGGCAGCCGTGGGACCGCAGGCGTTCATCGTAGTATGAGGAAGGGTCATGGGCGGGTCAAGGTTCGAGTCGCAAGGCTCTGCACACTCTCTAGGCGCTCAGTGAGGTGTATCTGGTGAGGGCTCCATTATGAAGAACACTACTCTAGTCGAGAGAGCACCAGAGCCGGTGTATCTGGTGAGGGATCCATTAGGAAGAACAGTACTCTAGTCGAGAGAGCACCAGAGCCGTATACAGCGCCTTCACGGTCTCCCGTCCGAAACGCCGGGAAAATCTGGACGCGAATCGCAGTAGCTTGCGAGACCTGCTCACCACAATAGCCACAAGATGGCCGAAATTGAGTGATGGCGCGAATGATACACCCGAGATGGCTGAGCTCCTGTACAAACGGGAGAAGGAGCTCCCCAAGCGTGTAGTGTGGTGACTGGACTTTCCTGGCCGAACTGAACCGCATCACGGCGCACTTGCCGTAGCTGACACTTAGGTGGTTAGTGGCGGACCAGAGAGCCACTTTGTTTAGGTGAGCTTGCATGGTGGCAAGATCAGCGGGGAAGCGCAGGCACATCGCTAGAGTAGTGTCATTTGCGGATTTGATGGTTAGTATCCCGTCTGACTGCGGAATGTCGCGAACATATACGTTGAAGGGGGTTGGGCTAAGAGCAGACCCTTGAAAGACGCCGAGGGGGCTGTGAGGGTATGTGGTACAGCACTCTTGCGTTTTATCCAAAAACTGAGATTCGCGAGGAAGGCATCGATCCAGTACAACAAGTTGCCCCCTACCCCACAGTCAGACAATATCCTACTAAGACAGTCGTGGTCCAGCATGCAAAAATAACAGCTCTAGTCTAGCTGAACAACGTCGGTGGGAAGGAGGCCGTCCATGCTGTCGCTAACGTAGTGAGAAACAGTTGCCAGAGCGATCTTGCACGAGCGAGGGCGCCGGAACCCGTGCTGGGATGGTGGAAGGAGCTGGAGACGCTCCAAGTGGTTGACAAGATGCCTGTTGATAATTTGGTCCAGGGTACGGCACAGGATAGATGTGATGGAGAGATAACTGGATGGTTTACTGGGTGACTTTCCCCTGTTCTTAAAAAGTGGGGTGACCATGGCCTGTCGCCAGCAATCCGGTAAGACAGTTACCCAAACGAGGTTGGTAGTTAGCAAGAAGGGACGGGAGAACGTAGAGTCGTATCATTTTTAGAAAAATGGGATGAATACCTTTGGGGCCTGCGGAAGAGGAAGGTTTGATGTAGCGGAAAGCCTCCTCGAGGTCTGAAGAAGTGAGAGAGGGGGATGAGGGAGCATTAGGATTAGACGGCAAGTTAATGTCTGAGTCGTTGTGTGGAGGTAGGAATGGGGTAGAAACAGGAGTGAATGCTGAGGCGAACTGGCTGCCAAACATGTCAGCAATCTCCCTAGGTGAGGAGATATATCCTGCAATTGCAGGTGAAGGTCGGATCCTGTCGAGTAGTTTGTGACTTGCTGACGTGGGACCAAAAAACGCCAAGTTCCTTCCGCGCTCGGAATGCAATGGTATTGGCAAATGCAGGTTCAACAGCATGAAGGTCAGGGAGCGCTGTAGTGTCTTTGCTCGCAAAAGTGTCTCAGCGCACCGCAGATGGGAGGATGGGCCACACGCTTGAATAGTGCCCGCTTCTTCTGAGCAGCACGGATATGCTCTTTTGTACTCCACGGTGCTCAAGAGCCAAGAGCCTCCCTTTCGGAAAGCCACACAGGGTACACACTCCTTCTGGATCGCACAAATCAAATGACACCAAAGATCCATGTTTTCCAGGCGGTCGTCACCCATAGTGGTCATGCACCATGGGGTAAAATCAGTGTTAGGTAAAGTACGTTTAAAAATAGTTTAAGTAAAGTACAAAGTAAATAAGAGTTTATGTACACACTTCAAGTAAAGCAGTAAGTACACCGCGGGCTCAATGTACTTGAAAGAAAGTACTATAATTACAATGTGCTTTCAAAGTATACTACAAGTTTGTCGACGTTTAGCGCACTCGAAAAACTGTCATTCAAGCATTCACACACCCAAAGAACACTCCTTTCACACAGGAAAGCAAAAAGTGAGCGGTCAAGCGTGAATGCTTGAATGACAGTTTTTCGAGTGCGCTAAACGTCGACAAACATGAACAACCAACTCGCCCAATCTCAAGTTCTTACATATTACAAGTACTTTTTAACACAATTATTTTCGAAAACGGCGAATATGGGATGAAGTCAAGTGGCCACAGATTAATTGTTTTAATCTCACTGGCGGCTGGCGAATTATTTAAAATAATCGACTTTTAAGGCACTGATTTCTATCGATCTTATAGCCACTATTACTGCACTCAGAGAAATGACTGGATGACGTCTCGGAAGGCTTTGCGCCGTTTTCACATGACGATAGACATTTTTTTTTGTTAGAGGTTGGACTCCTTTTGCTGGAAAAATCAAGAACAGGAGCGCGTTGTTCTTGAAACAGCTTAATTTAGCCGAGAGCGAATTTGGGGAATTTACTTTGAGGTCAGCAGTTGTACTTTCCTCATAAAGTACCAGCGAAAATAAAAAAAAGAGGTTAAGTAAAGTACAAGTACACACTCAGAGAATGTACTTCATGTAAAGTGCAAGCTTTTCTAAACCTACATAAAGTAGTACTTTAAGTACGATGTACTTAAAGCACTTCCCATCACTGGGTGAGGTGAGCCATGTGCTCTTCAGTTCGGTAGACCTTCCATACTGCGCGAGTGAAGTAGCCCCTGCGGGGAAGATCCATGGTGCATGTGAGTTCGATAGCCGGGTGGTCACTTTCGGAGAGGCCAGGGTAAACGTTACAGAAAAGCCTTTGGGTCGGATGGGACTCAAACACAAAATCGAGGAAACTGGAGGATAGGATGTAGATGGGAGAGCGGCAGATTTGAGGAAGCCCCAATGTCGACGCCAGGCGCAGGGGAGTGTCGTCAGCCGCATCAGATAGGATGGGAGTATCGGAACACCCCAGTCAATATGGCTGTTGAAGTCACCGAACATCAGCACTTTCCGATGAGGCTTTGCCAGCGCTTTGGTGAGCGATTCGCCAAGAAGCTCTTTGGCAGTAGCCCTGGTGGATGGCAGGCCATAACCAAGGACTAGAAGGAAGCTATACCTTTTGAGTGGCGGAGTTAAAGAAAGACAGCCTCCAACTCCGGGTGCTCCAGGAGATGCCTCCTGACTGCCGGCTGGCTGGACGGCACGACGATGAGCACATCGCCGGCGGGGAATGGACGATCACGACGATGGACGGTATAGGGGCCTGCAGCCGAAGAGCTCGGCGTCACTTACACTGACATCCAGCCACGTCTTCATGAGAAGAATGACGGTGCTGCCGGTTAGGGCTGAGAATCCGAGCTTGAGGTGTGACAACTTGTTCCTCACACTCCTGCAGTTGGTGTACCAGAACGTAACCGTCTTACTGAACGGATTGCGCGCGACTTGGGGAGTGGTGATGCGCCAGGAACGCCACGGCGAAATGTGAGATGAAGGGTCAGGGGCAGCGGACATCTCGAAGGGTATAATATACCTATAATATAGTATAATATCCTTCCTATTAAGCATTTGTATGAATACCGCCTGATGTGTTCCATTCGTTTCGCACCGCCATCAGTTATTGAATTCTTATATTATATTTCGCAATTAACTGAAAACCCCAGCATCGTCAGCACACGTCGTACAGAGTTTTGGGCTATCCCTCGGTCACGTACAAACTATAATCTACAATCCCTGCGGCATACTCTTCCATATTTGTTAAATACATATCTCACCAAGAACATAGATATATATTCGGCTAGCAAGAAAGACATCTTGTCGTATTTTATTTAGTTGGTTTTTATTGTATTTTCATTTTTTGAATGAATTGTAGCATTTATTTTCATGTATCTATATGTGTGCGTACTGTGTATTCATTCTTTGTTTTCTCTATTGAATGCTGCTGCCTGTAAACGGGGGAGCCTGAGCCCAGTCAAGCTGTTCTTGAACACCTTTTTGCCTAGGCTCCCCTCCAGAATTTCTGGAGAATAAAAAGATTTGATTGATTGATTGATTGATTGAATAAGTCGCCTGAGAGCGGTGGCAGCGAACAGACTAGGCAGAAACATGGGTCGCCTCCTTTACCTATTTTGCGGTAATCGCTCAGTGACATATAAACACAGCCGCGATGGAACCAACCATCACACGAGTCTCAGCAGATGGCCGCCTGGTTCTTCCGCCCCCGCTTTGTGCAGCTCGCACAGGAAGGCTGCTTCCGTCCGAGGTTCATTGCGATGTCTCCGGCCACTAAAATAACACAGACGGTGTGATGGTCGAGGCGGTGTCCCGTGGTGCCGGCACGAGACAGTCGGCGGCGCGGTTGGGATAAGCGTTGGTGTTCTGTCGCCGTTGCCGAGCTAAGCCTACAGTAGGTGTCCATGCCGTCCGTGCGGAAAAGGCCGTCCTTGCGGTAAAGCTCGAGGGGAATGTGCTGGTGACGTACACTGAGGTCTGCAGCTGGCATGATGGTCGAGAGCTAAAGAATTGTCTAGTTGGAGCCTACAAAGCACCACGAAGATAGAGCATACGCGGAGCAGCGCAAGCGCCTTTGGCTCTTCAAGCCTGTGCGTCTTGATAAGATAACAAAGCATATATCTAATCTTAAAGGCATCTACATACATCTTAATTTTTCACGTAAAAAGGGAAATTTGTAATGCTTCGTGAGGAACCAGACTTTTTTTACTACGATTCTTGAGGTGAAAACGAGTATAACAAACGCATTTATACTTCCTAAAATGCTTGTATTTACATTTATCAGGAGGTTCGTGGCGATACAAATAATGACAAGTACCAAAACCAGACGCAGATAGATAATAAAAGTAATTTCAGTTGAACAGGCTACAAGTTACTAACCATGTAGCCGAGTTCCAGTCACATTTACTCAAGTGGTACTGTAACCAGAAAAATAAAAATATAGTTTTTCAAGAAGACTTTGACGAGCGTGTTGGGACAGATGTAACAGTAAGAAAGCACAAAACAAACAGAGGGACAAAAACAGACATGTACAAGCTTTCAAGCTTGTACATGTCTGTTTTTGTCCCTCTGTTTGTTTTGTGCTTTCTTACTGTTACATAGTTTTTCAAGTTGTGACGAATTACGGTGTTCTGAATACTCGTAATTAGTCACTTCGTTGCTCTCGTGTGCTCCCATTTCAGGATCAGCAATATTCGCAAACTTAAATTATTTTTTTTTTAATTTTTTTTTTTTTTAGAAAGCCGCGGGGAAACAGCGATTTAAAACTTCACAAAAACACGGTGTTTAAAAAGTGCCGCTTCGAGCCCTCTCACGGATTTGCGGTGGCCTTCGGTTGACAGCAGGGCCGAAGGATGGCGCCAGCGGTCTCTCCGCATCACGAAGAAGAAGCTCGATCGAACGATCCGCGCGCAACGCGCGATTACTCCGCCCCGTTTTCAGCGACAGCGTTTCTGCCACCGACAGCTTGATAAACGCAGGGCGTCTCTTTTTATACGTTCAAGCTTTTAGCGCGAAGCATTCCTAGGCTGGTTGCTCCGGGTGGCGTGAAGTCTGTGAAGTCCAATAATGCAACGCAGTGTTATACCCCATTCACACGTGCTGCCTAAAGGACCTGTAGCTTAGGACCCTTAGCTTGAGGCACCTGTATCAAGAAGCCGGTCGGGATCACACGGCAATTAAACGGAGGGTTTAGGTTTGATGTTTATTGCACCGGGGATAGCCCGGCTAAACCGAGAGGCGAACGATTAACAGGTTTGAGACAGATTCTTTACGTCATTAGAAATGGAATATGTCGTTTTAAAACGAATTAATAGTTATTTTATTGATTTTATTGCATGGCGCGACTGAAACATTAGATTTTCTTTAGAATGTCTCGCGGGTGTGGCCCAAATTGCCCGCCGTGTTATCTAATCCAAATCCAATGGAGGTACGCAGTCGTCGAGGTACACAAGGTGCGAAACGTGATCGACGACTCTCCGCGTTTCTCCGAGTTTGCTCCGCTACTTCTTTGTGTCTGCCTCCGGGTCTTCTCAATAGACAGCCTCTCGAGACCGAGGTGGATCGTCTCGTACACTCCGGCGTTGCCCCTTTGTCGCCGGAGTTCGTCGATGTTGTCCTCCCAGAGACGAATTAGCGACCATGTTTCCACCTCAGACCAGTGAACTCGAGGGCCCTTTCTTACTGGTGCCGCTGGTGCTGGCACACAAGGTCACAGGTTCACCAGGCGAAATCACGACCACAAAAAAAAAAATGCTTTGGGCAAGCGAAGCGGATGACTCGTCGTCGCTGCTCAAAGTATAGAGTGTACTCACTACTCGAAGCACGTACAGCCACCATTGCGTTCGGGCCACCGTTGCTGCCCGTCTGTCGCGAGTAGAATTTTGTCGCTACCGTCTTATATCAGGTTTCTGCTCACGTTTACTTTATGATCTTTGTCTCCCAAGTATTCTTTTTATCACAATGCAATAAACAAAGCAAAGCAGTAGCATATATGCTAATTTTTATTTGGAATTCACGGGTTTGAGGCTACTCCCTGTAGCTGTAAAAGGAGGTCTGCGAGCTCCGTTTACTCTAAACATTGCTTCAGCGAAAGGGACCTTTGTGCGCCGTGTGAATATTAACTCCATCTCCCTTTACTATAGGGACCTATGCTAAAGGTACCTTTGTACCGCCCGTCTGGATGGTACATTGCCTTACGGGACTTCACAGACGTATACACATCGATTCAGTTTCTCCGCCGAATTTAGCGGGGAAATGGACGTCACGTGACTTGATGTCGCGTGATGCTAGAACATTTGACCAATGCAGCACAATACATTTGCGATACAATTTTTTGCTTCGTCATTTCCATTTGGGCGTTTTTGCTCACAAAAGCCGCCAGCTTGTTCGCGACGGAGCGATATTACGATAGCCGGGATTCGTTTTGGCCCGCGTTTATTAAGTTGTCGGTGACTAAATGAGCCCCCGAAGCACCGCGGAAGACCCCAGCAACAATATGTTGGGAACATGAGCCTTTAAGGGACAAAAAAAAAAAAGTAGAAAATAGTTTTTTCTTAAAAAATAATAAAACGCTTTTTTTGTGTAAGTTTTGCAGGAAAGAAAAAGGTACAATACGGACGTTGTTAGACGCACTTTAGGTGAAGGTCACGGCCCATTCTAAGCCCCGCCCACAGGTCAGTGGCCCCGTGAGTAGACCTCGAGGCATCTAGCCTTGAGGTCTACCCACTATCCTTCCAATCAAAGCCAATCAGAGCTCGTTGTCGTGCTGACGTCACCGCATCTGCTGCGCAAGAAGCAGACGACTTGTTCTCCGCATGTGCAGTTCCCGGAGTGGCCGCTAGGGGAGAAATGGCGGCGTTTTGATCACGATTAGTTCGGTTCTCGAGTACGGATCAGACTTACTTTTTCAAATGGCAGTTTCCCAACTGAGTTGTTAAACTAACGTTGCTTGAAATCGAAGCGGAAAGGCAATCTCGGGGTATTTTTTTTTAAATAATGACGCTATCGTGATTATTTGTTTCTGAAACATAGGAATAATGTCGATTAAAATACCATTACGGCACTAAGAGACAATTTTAAACCATGTTGAATGAACCCGAGACTGGGGCAGAAATGAACATATAAGTCGAACACTCTAAGAAATGCATGAGCGTCTACTTACCCCTAAAACATTTAAAGAGCCAATCTCTGCGATCTACGAAATCAGCTAGGCGAATGACGAGGAAACCTCAAAATTAAGTCTGCGCTGTGGCATTACGCAATGCAAGAATTTCGCTCCGCATTGCGTAATGCCACGTCGCAGACTTCATTTTTAGGTCTAAACGGATGCTCCACCTCATCATTTGCTGATCTGATTTCCTAGATTGCAATGATTGGTTCTTAGAGTGTTTTGCGGGAAAGTAGACGCGCAGGCTTTTCTTAGAGTGAAGGAACAGAAAAGGGCAGGACCACGTCTCAAACTCAGCCAGGGCCTTAACCAGGGGGAGGGTTAGGGGGTTCTGACCCCCCCCCCCCCCCCCCCCCCCCGAAATTTTTTTCTGTGTACGGCCCTGGTCAGTGCACTGGCAGCCAGCCGATTTTAATCTCCACCTCTGCGCACCCGCAGTGGCGCCGGTCGGCTACCGGGTACCAAACCGGGACCGGTTCTCCGGTTTGCTGTAACTCTCCATTATATGCCACCGATGCACATGATCCATAGGCGAAAATAAGACAATAGACACTTTCAAAATGGCCGCCGTTGTCCCCAAACCCCCCCCCCCCCCCCCCCCCCCCGAAATTTTTTTCTGGGTACGGCCCTGATACTCAGCCACCAGGTTTATTTAGTCCGCCTTCTTATGTCGCCCACAATCAGCCCTAAGCAGTTCAGTTCAGGTAGCTGAGTTTGAGACGTTGTCCTGTCCTTTTCCGCTCCTTCGGATGATATGTTCATTTCTGCCCTAGTTTCAGGTTTATTCAACATGGTTAACATTCACCAGCTCGTCTGCACCCTTACTATATTATAACAATTTTAAAACCAACATTTTACACGTCAAACATCTCTCCAGCCAATGAGAGGCGAGAAAAGGTGCTTAGTTTTGTGAGCACGGGGCGGGGCCTAAGAGCGGGGCTACCCCACTATAGTGCGTCTAACAGCGTAAATATTACTCAAGAAAAAAGAAATAGTGGAAAAATTTACAAAAACAAATAGTGAACCCCTTAAAAATACTTTTTTTTTCTCTCAATTCAGTGTCTTATTAATAAATAAAAAGGTTAAAATCGCCAACAAAACGGGGACAAGGAAGATACATACACGACAGGACAGGGCAGGCCCGAACCCAAGTTTTAATGGACCTTAAATCTACCAAGGACGGAGAGAGAGAGAGAGAGTGAGAGAGAGAGGGAGATTGATTTAATAGAAAGACGAAGAAAAACTACCAATGGGTATCTGAATTGGGTCTGATCGGCAGGTTATGAAGAACTTTCCAGCATTTATCACCCGGGCGAAAAATGATAAGTCACTGAGCCGTAAAGGCATGCGCAGTGCCTCATATGCTGTACAACAGAGCTACAGCGCATGCTCAGAGGGCGTTGCACAGCCTAGCAGACAAAGATGGCAAAGTGCAGGAGGCGATTTCTGGAAAGGTCGCCAAAACGAAAATGGTAACAAAGTTAAAAATAAACAAAAACTTTCTAGCTTTTTCACTCTGGTGAAGAAGAAAGACCAGCCAAGCTGTACTATGGTGTGAATGACGTAGTGGCCGGCCGCAAGTCGGCAAGCCAAAGTGTGAAGGATCGTAAGGGTGCCGCCATCTATGAGCGACGGCGGAAAGCGGACAATCGGCAAACACAACACTCTGGACAGCTACCGCCATCTATGAGCGATGGCGGCAAGAGTGTTTTGTCGACATTTGTTTGGTACCGGACACGATCCTAGGGAAACTAGCCCTTAACAGCTCCGCTGTAAAAAAGGGCGTGACAACCTTTTCAAAAAATTTCTTACTTGGAAACGAGACACTACTCGCCCAGTGTGGCGTGATGCCGATAGAAAACGCTCTCTGACCGCTAAAGCCGGGGTCACACTGCCTATCCATTATACAAAAGACCGTCTGCAAGCAGATTCGAACGCAAGCCACCACAAGATGCGTGATGGCCACATGGCAACGAGTTCGAGGAAAAACATGGCACGCGGCATTCGAACCACGGATATCGCGGTGACTGATCTTTGCGGACTGTCTTTTGTATGATGTATAAGCAGCGTAACCCTGGCTTAAAGGGACCATGAAACGATTCTAAAATCGAATTTCAACCACCGCACATCGTAAAAGGAGTGAACAGAAAACCAAAGCACAAATATAAGAAAGCCAATCTTTTTTTTTTCTTTTTTTTTGGCGTGATAATTTTTAAAAGAAAGGCGTACTCTTTTATGCCTTCTTTCCTTCGAAAGCTCACTGCCTTTTCACTGCGACGCATCCGCGGTGCCACGGCACGTCAGCCAAATCCAACGTTAGCCAAATCCACATCGTTTATTGGATCAGAGCCTACCTAACCAGTACCGCGATCATAAACAATAAATTGCCGGCGAATGTTTCTTAAAAGTTTTGTTAAAAAATATCCTGATTCACATTTTGTTGAATAATTAGCGTTATGATGGAAATAGCCGAATTTTATAATGCTCGGAGCTATGCGACATCTATCGTGGTTTAAACGAAGCAAGAGAAAGAACAGACTGCGCCCGCGCATGGTCGCCTGTCTGCTGAAAAACGTGGCGTCGCTGATGATGATCACGACGTGGTCGGCGTGGTGGAAGCTCATTAGGGAGTTTTCGTAGATCGTTTTCGCCGTCCCGCAAGGCCCTCCGCAATCCGCTACGATAGCGGGAACTCCACAGTCAAGGCTATCGGCGCGCAGGCGCAGTAGCAACTTCTTCGTTGCGGAACGCTTAGCGGAGGGGGCAACGCAGTCTACGAAAACTCCCTAATGTTCCGCGTGGAGCGTTATCTTTGACTGAACTCACGTCGTGTGTTGCGATCATAGCCCAGCACGTCCTTGAATGGAAGATTCATCTACTCGTGCGGCGATGTTGTGGCGGCACCTTCAAGACATCAGAGACGCACGTGCCGTCGTGTTTGTTTATTTCGACTACACTGGTGCTTTCTTAGCATTTGTGCCCTAGAACACCGCCCGGATTTCCTATTTTGCGCATTCCGTGCGTGTGATCAAGTTCAAGGTATTACTGGTGCGTGCTGCTAGTTAAAGGCGTGTGTGAAGGATTCGAGTTTTGACGCGTTTTCATTACCCGAGAAATGTAATTAGTGTTAGCATTTATTGAACGATCGCAACGTCTACGTGATCACGAAATCATATTTCTACGTAACTATATCTCTGCTAAGATTACATTGTCTTTTGCAATCGTAGAAAAGGCGCATGGCGACATTTGTACTATCAGTAAAGTGTTTTAAAGGCGTGTTCGCCCAAGACGGCGTACTATCTTTTTCTTTTCTTTTTTCATCCCCTATGCCCTGAGAGCCTATCCTGTCAAAATAAAAGTCATTAAAGCTTGAGCCCATAGAAAACTCTGCGCATTTTCTGCTACACCGGTGAGTGACAGCGCGTCCCCTTCTTTGTAGAGATACCGCGGAAACGGCTGACGGCGGCGGAAAAAACGGTTGTCGCGCTGACGACCTGCTGCGCTTCGTACCGACGTATGGGACCAGTCTCATGCTGTCGCTGTAGCGCAACATATCTAATTGAATTTTGCTCAGCTGCGATGTGTCCATGAATATCGCGGTGATGAAAGGCGCCGATTCAGGAAATAGGCACACCGACAGCTCGCCGCTAGCGCTCCCATTCTCCTACTGCCGAGAGAACTTCCGGTTCCGGTGACAGAGCACGTCACGGCAAAGGGGGGTGGGGGGAGGTGCCGCCGCTTCCAATGCAGCCTCCGCGGAATTTACGGCGCTCCGTGGGGCCGCCATATTAAAACTGTATACCAGTGTTGCTGCACCTGTAGGTCATCTTTAAGTTAGAGCTGACAGAGAAAATCTGGCCACGGCGCAACGCCGATGTACGAAAAAAAAAAATTGGGTTGTGTGTGTGTTTATACAGCCTAGAACTTGGTCTGCCTCAACGGGCGACGAGTCTCCCAGCTGTAGATGAGAAATTTAGCCAGTGCAGTACAACCGCTAGCCTGGGGTCTTTAACGTGCATCACGCAGTAGTGATACACGACCGCACGCCGGTACGATGCTCATCCAGATCGAAACGGGCAGGGGTGGGGATTGAACCCAGGATCCTGGGTTCTGCAGCGCGAGCTTTCGCTCCACGTGCTCCGAGCTGGTGTGCGCTAGACCATTCGGCCACCGGAAGCTAGAACCGGTTTGCTTTCGTTGTTTTTGTTTGGTCGGAGAAAATTAGCAGCAACGCACGTTGAACATGGCGCCGGGATTGTTTGGGTTTGACGCGGTTTGCGAGCACATGCAGCGAAGACGTGACCGGAAAAGTGCCCCTGTGATGTTCCCGGAAGACGGAAAGTATCATTCGTAATCGTCGTGTGTGCTTTGAAAGCGAAGGGAGTGACAGGGTCCACGAGTGAGCAACCACAAGCCAAGGTTCACGACAGCGCTGCGCTGACTTCGGCGGTCTCGTTCTGTTTTGTGCAACACGGCGATGCGACAAAGAGTTGAAACGTTCGTGGTGTGTGGTGCGGTGCTTGGAGGTAGAAGCCCACACTAACACGAAGCGCAAATTGGTTATTGTGGGGTTGAGGTTCAACGGGTTCAGTCCCGTCGTCGTCAGCTGATCCAGTCCAGCTGGTCCGGGAGGACGCAGCGAGCGTTTTCAAAAGTAAATCTTCCTTCGTTCCGTTTCAGAATGTGAAAGATTCTCGACGCATACCGTGAGTAAAAAGCTGCGGGCGTTTTCAACAAAATTACGTCGTTTTAATTGAACAAGGAACTTCGGATTGTTGTCCTAAATCTGCCGTTTTTATGCTTCTTGTTGTTAGACTGCGTTGGCACAGCGACGCATACCGCCTGAGTAGATGATTCGGTCCTGCAAACGACCGGTCATACAGAATTTCAGGGAAACTTAAGTCACCACCGATATTTTCCTGTAAATCTTGTGTGAGTTTGTTACGCTCATCATGCGGCGCGAATAAATTAGGGCAACGTTTCCTACCACCTATAGATGCATGAACTGAATCCCTTTTTTTTACGTAGTGATTTTCTTTATTTTGGGAAGAGGTATAGGTGAATTTACTATGGTGCAATCATTTGAGAGTTGAGAAATTGGGGAATAAGAGACAAAGTTGGAATTCCCAACTTTGTCTCTTTTCTCTCCGGCAGTGCCCGAGTTTCAAGTTGCAGTTTCAGTAGACATACCCACTAGCAGGTATACAAACTGCTCTAAAGCAGGTAAAAGACAGGTAAGTCAGGACGGTGCGAACTCCGTGTTTCGCGCTTTTCGCAAGGTGACTGCGTAAGTGCCTTTCCGAGGTATGCAGAATATGCAAACGATTTTGTTATGCCCGTCGTTTACGTCTCTCCAGCAAAACGAATAAGATGATCTACAAAAGCGCAATCACAAGCCAAGATTTACGATAACTGCGTTTGATTCGGTGGTCCGTGTAGTTGTATTTTACCCTGCTTTCTGCAACACCGTGTCATGACGAAGAGCTGAAACATTCACGGTTTGTACTGGGCAACCGGTTAACAAAAGCCCGCATCGCCCGCATCGGCACTGAGTGCACTTGGGCTGTTGTAGTGGCTCTAGGCTGTTGATGCTCAAGCCTTTCATCCGCGGCTTGCCGTCAGCCGATCCGCCTGCTCGACGGTCAAGAAGCGGCGAAAGTGACCTCTGAAGTAAATGTAAATCCTTGTTCATCCAGTTATACGGTGTCAAAGTGTGGAAGATGTCCAACGTGTATTGAGGGCGGGAACTACGAGCGTTTTGCCTTGCTTTTGTAACCGGAACCAGAGCAGCGAGATAACTGCCTTGCGTACTCCAATATGATGGAAGCAATAAGTCGTCAAAAACCCGTTTTTAGGGTTTCAAACCAAGTAAACAAGACAAATATAATTAAACTTCGTTGTCTGTATGCAGGAGGACTTATGTAACACAACAAAACATTCTTTTTCTAAAACGAAAAAGAAAGTAAAACTCAGCCCGCCGTATATGGCAGCAACTTCTTCGCTGCAAAACCTATGCTGGCAAAGTAAGCAGTTTTACCGCTCATTCACACTGGAAGCGGATCCGCGTTCCCAAAGCGGTTGCGAACGCGGTTGTACAAGGATCCAGTACAGTTGCACGCGCATTCGATGTCATCGAGTGCGCGTGCATTTGTACTGGATCTTTATACAACCGCGTTCGCAACCGCTTTGCGAACGCGGATCCGCTTCCAGTGTGAATGAGCGGTTAATGGTTTTAATATGGCCGCCCCCGCTTCGCGCGGGACGCCTTTTTTGGAGGTCGATACGGGGCAGTGACGTCCGTGACGTCACTGCCGAAAACGTGAAAACAAGCAAAAAACAAAAAAAAAAAAAATTTTTTTTCGTTTTGCGGGGAGTTTGTTGCAGCTTGTTGTGTCCAGTGTTGGGGCGGGGGGAGGCGGCGGTCGCGGCGTGTTATTGTTGCAGTGCCATACGCTAAAGAACAGAGGCCAGACACGAAACGATCTTACGCCAAGAATGTACATACGTACGACAACAGCTCCGGAGCCGTCTTTCCACGATCAACAACATGACCGACAACGTCGCTCAGTCACTTGGTCCCGACGACCAACGGACATTTATTTTTCTACGTGCTCCTCTCGCGGGTCCCAATTTCAAGCAGCATGAAAAAAAGAAGGAAGTACTCGAAACCGGCCATGACGAACATGAACGCTGGATCCACAAACAGTCGGGAAAAGGTACAACGGCAACGATGCCTCCGACCGAGCGAGCTCGAGGCCTAGCAGGCACTCCGACTCGTCGCAGCGTTGCCGGCGTTGGTCCGACGGTCCTTGGCCAAGACCGTCTGCCCACGACCGACCGGCTGGCTTGCTGAATGGAATACGCGCCCGCGCGACCCTCAATTTTAGATGAATCCCGGACAAAAGCTCACCGGACAAAAGCTCACCGGACAAAAGCTCACCCATTCTTTCACAGACCCGGACAAAAGCTCACCCATATTTTCAGAGACCCGGACAAAAGCTCACCACGAGAAAATTTTATGTTGGTCTTAACACGAGTGCGGGAAACTTAGGTGCATGCGTGCGACACAAAAAGGCAACGATAAATTAAATCTGACAGGCGCATGGTTTGTTGATTTTAATAGAAACAAGTTTATTTATCGGTCGGTTAGAAGCGAATGCAGTCCCCCACTAGCTCCAGCAGTCTTGGTAGATCTCGATGTACATGCAAGCCCTCGCAAATATTTCTAAGACGATTCTGCAGGTGGAGAGTAATTTTTCGCACCCGCTTTACAGTGGGCTCACCTCTCCGGGCTTTTGTCAATGCCGTGGCAACGAGCGCCTGATTTTGCTGTAGGCATTCAATCAGCCTCAAGACGCTTGGATGGGCGTGGCCGACGAGCTTCTGGAACCCGGTACTCTATCTTTCGCAGGTGTTCATCCGGTCTTTATCTTGAAGAGTGGTGTCGTACATATTCCAGCGTACCGGGGAAAACTCCGGTCGCCGTCGGCGCAGAGTCAGGCGAAGGGAAGAATTCGCTCTGGGTGCCGCCGCAGATGGAACAGAAGCATAACGGAAGCGGCCGTTGACATACGTGCAATCAAAGTAGTCCAGCAGGTAGCCGACGTCACCGGTAGACTTTTCCCTGGTGGTTAGTGCTTGTGGAACAAGCTGTGGTGGAAGGAACCCGAGCCTATCAAAAATCCCGCACAATTTTCTAAATTGGTCATCTGTCTTGTACTTTTCCAATAGGCCAAACTCCCGTTCTTTCAAAGTATTTTTTAAAAAAAATCGCAACTCAATGGTGGATGAGGTACGAGTTCTCCTAAAAATGGTCCAATGTCCATTGCGTCCGCACTTTATTTCAGCCCGTGTTTCGCCCGGGTAGGAAAAAAAAAAAAAAATCGAGGTGAGCTTTGCCCGGGTCTGTCAAAAAACGGGTGAGCTTTTGTCCGGGTCTGTCAAAAAACGGGTGAGCTTTTGTCCGGTGAGCTTTTAACCGGTGAGCTTCTGTCCGGTGAGCTTTTGTCCGGTGAGCTTTTGTCCGGTTACCATTTTAGATTAAGGGGTCATTCTCTTGCCCTTGTCATCTCCTTTTCCGAGGCAGCGGTGACGAACGCTGTCGTCGATTCTATCTCCTTGTTTTGTGTGATATTGAGCTCAAATAAATGCCGTATGGATTACTTTCGCAACACGGTATGTACACTTTGTTGTTAGTATGCCATTTTTAACTGTCGAGCTATATCAGTTTGTGGGAGCTACGTGATGCCGGTCCAACCTTTCTTTGCCGAGTGTCACGTCAGTATCGACTGGTACTCGTAAAAGATCGGTCCCGAAGCACTTCAATCAAACGTGCGCGTCCACTCCGAGTGTGCTCTTGCTGACACTCTCGTAGATGAAACGCATCTTTTTTAACGTCGGCTCGCTCCTGAATCTCCAAAGCCGCGAAAAACACCGCGGCGATTTGTTTCCATCTACGTCGCTTTGCAAACGACTGGCACGGGCCGTTATTTACGAACTATGACAGTTGCGTTGACTTCGGAGGAACGAGCTGGGAGCATACTCCGGAGGAGTACGCAAAGTGAAGAGGTGAACACTGTGGAGGTGAAGATGTCAAGGTAACAAAATAAACTGGACATGACGTCAGATACGTCAAACTACTACTCTGCTATTTCGCTCTGCCCCGTATCGACCTCCGAAAAAGGCGTCCCGCTTCGCGCCGCGTTCCCTCCCCTGCGTCACGGCCAGCAAAATTACTCCACGGCTTGTTTTGCGGTGAGTTGGAAAGAAGGAAAAACTCGATATTTCAATAATTTTTCGTGTAGAAGTTAATAAAGCGAAACGAAAACGGATGCCTGTTCGGCGTTCAGTGAACATTGACGGTTTAATGTAAAGGCTTTATTTGGCAACAGTAAAAAGGTAATTTCATGGTCCCTTTATTGTCCGCAGAAACTTTCGGAGAAAAAGAGGACTGCAACCTCAGGCTCCGTTGAGTAGAGTGTTTGATTTTACAAGATTCCTCTCGAGTTTCAAACTTTGAGGGCCACATAAAAACTTTATCACAACCGACCGTTCTAAGAACGCATTCTGTGGTGTCAGATACTCCTTAGTTGAGATACGAAGTGTGTATAGCTTGTTGCGGTCGGGCATTGACGAGCTCACCTGCTCTCTCACCTTGCTTCATAGAACGGTGCCGCTATTTGGAACCAGGGAGGAGACGCTCTTGCACGCGTCACCGAACCCAGCCCCGCTCATGCGCTGTTTTCAAGCCCCATGCACTTCCGCCTTCTTTTCATAGGTATCCGCAAGTCGGAGAAAAGCGGAATCCAAACTAGCTGAAGAAACACACCGAGTAAAAGCAAGATAAAAAAAAAAAAAAAGATTCCGTGGTGTCATTGCAGACCGGTCCTCAAACGAGAATCCGAACCGAATCGGTTCGGCGTTGTCTCTTTTGTCGGCGTGCTGCCGAGGAATCTTCTTCAAAAGAGCGACAGCGGAGCTCCGTGTTTTGACAGACTCCGCAAAAAAGGATCTCTTTGTTCGCTTTATGTATGTATTTATTTATATGTTCCGGAGAGTGACAGCGAGAACCCGTCCGGGAAGCAGTTGGGAATCGGTCGGCCTCGCCCGATTGCGTTCGCGAGATTTCATTGTCGGCATGCGTCGTTTTCCGAACGTATAGGGTCGCAGCTGTGCCCCGTGGCCATACCGGACCTACTCACCGGGTCGAGTGACAATCAGTCAGTCTGTTGCGGTTTGCAAGCGGCTTGCACTGACGTCACAACGGCTGCCATTCTGGTGACCTTGCTGCTGGGCGCGTGTGCATGGCTTGAACGTGACGTCATCGAATCATACTGGGGGACATTCCGGCTTGTTTTTGCGCGGGGCAACGTAATTAAAGTAGCTCAGTTACTGAACTCCTTATAGACGCTGCTTACACGAGCTGTACCTCCCTCTCTGCCCTGCAGGCTTCGCCTCCCGCGTCGTTCGACGTGCCGGGCGGTTGCTATAATAACTGCAATGAGTTCTATGAAATGCGTACGTTTCGAAGCACATCGTTTAGATGGCGTTCCACCGTACTCTGTGGAACGTAGTTTTGAAATGAAAATCTAGATGGCGCTTCAAACGACGGGAGGCGGACTGAAGTTTTGTTTCTGATGCTGACGTTTCTGACCAACAATCTCTCCAAGATGACCTTAACCGCGTACAAGAATGGTGTGACGATTGGCTTATGAAGATAAACATTGATAAATTTTAACTCGTGTCCTTTCATCGCCGCCGCAATCCCCTTCTCTTCCATTACGCTATCGCTAACATACCCGTAGAAATCCTAGGGTCATATAAATACATCGGTGTCACTCTGCGCAACGATCTATCCTGGCGCACGCATCTTACTAATGTAATCTCATCTGCAAACAAAACATTAGGATTCTTAAAACGTCACCTCCGTCACGCCTCCCCCCCCCCCCCCCCCCCCCCCAACATGTGAAATTACTCGCCTACAAATCACATATCAGGTCGAAGCTGGAATATGCGTCAGCAATCTGGAGCCCGCACCAAATATTTCTCATAAACGCACTTGAAGCAGTTCAAAATCGCGCTACTAGGTTCATTCATTCCTCGAATTCATATGACGTCAGCATATCTCGGGCTTGCCTAGCCTCTCTACCCGTCGTCGCATCACCACCCTTTCTTTGTTTCACAAGTTCCATTATTCTCCGCTTGGTTCCATGCCTTACATCATACCGCCGGCACGCATTTCTCAACGCACTGGTCATCCGCTCCAAGTGGCACGCCCAGGCGCCCGTACTGTCACATTTTTTCCCTAATTTTTTCCCCGCAGCCTCAGGCTGGAACGGCCTTTCCCACAACATCGGTGTCGTCACCTGCCCATCAACCTTCATGGACAATGTAGCAACTCATAACTCTCTCTGAATATTTATGGCATCCAAGAATTAATCCATGTGTACTTACCCCTTATGTAATATCCCCTGATGGGGGGTCTTTAAGGTAATAAAGTGAAGTGAAGTGAAGTGAGCGAAGGCGCTACCCCCTCCGCCCGACCTCGACAACTGGCGTAATCTAGTAACGTCAGCACGGGATAACAAACTTGGTGATGCGAACTGTATGCTGCGGAAGGTATGCGCTCAGCGGCAAGATCACCACAACGGCAACGAATTCGACGTCAGCGCAAGTCATGTATTGCTTTTCCAACATGAATTTTGCAGCACCGAATTTTTTTTCTCAACAAGACAAGTCAAATCAAAGTTTATTCAGACAACCGTGTGGAATAAAGTTGTCTGAGGGGCCGCCACAGAAGGCATTGGCATGCTTGACCAAACAACAGGCCTCCCCCCCCCCCCCCCCCCCCCCCTCCCTCCACGGCCAGGCCATCCGAATCCCGGACAAAAGCTCACCGGACAAAAGCTCACCCATTTTTTCCACAAACCCAAACAAAAGCTCACCGGGAGAAAATTTCATGTTGGTCTTAATACGTGTGCGGACAACTTAGGTGCATGCGTGCGACACTAAAATGCAACAATAAATTAAATCTTACAGGTGCATGGTTTAGTTTAGAGTAGAAACAGGTTTAGTTATCGATTGGTTAGAAGCGAATGCAGTCCCTCACTAGCTCCAGCAGTCTTGGTGGATCTGGGTGTACCTGTCATCCCTCGAAAGTATTTTTCACGTGACTCTGCAGGCGCAGAGCGGTTTTTCGCACCCGCTTCTCTGCGGGTTCACCTCTGCGGGCTTGTGTCAATGCCGTGGCAACAAACGCTTGATTTTCCTGTGGTCATTCAATCAGCATCCAGACGCTTGGATGGGCGTGGCCGACACACTTCTGGAACCCGGTACTCTATCTTTCGCAGGTGTTCATCCGGTCTTTATCTTGAAGAGTGGTGTCGTACACATTCCAGCGTTCCGCGGAAAACTCCGGTCGTCGTCGGAACATCGTCAGGCAAAGGGAAGAATTCGCCGCTCTGGGCGCCGCCGGAGATGGAGCAGAAGCATAGCGGAAGGAACCGTTGACATACGTGCAATCAAAGTAGTCCAGCAGGTCGCCGATGTCACCGGTAGACTTTCCTGGTGTAGGTTAGTCCTTCGGGCACAAGCTGTGGTGGAAGGAACGCGAACTCATCCAAAATCCCGCACAGCTTTCTAAATCGGTCATCTGTTCAAAAGGCCACACTCCCGTTCCTTGACAATAAAATATTTTTAAAACTTCGCAACCTAACGGTTTGTATATTACAGTTTTGCTTCAGTTTCATTTTCACAATACCCTGAGATAATCCTTGATTTCAAATACATTTACGACGCTCAATGAAGGAATGAATGTAATTTTAATAGCCATTCACTTCACATATTAACCTGAACCCCAGGAAAACCCATGCATTGGTAATGAAGAGACATTGTGCCTAACCTTTATGTGCGCGTTCAGCGTTACATAAACTGAATGAAAAAAGCGAGGTCAAGAAAGGGTGACTTCGTTTCTTCGGTCACTCTTCGGGTTCAAAAACTTTGGTTCACGATGTTCCTTGGGCGTAGCACAAGGGTGCTCCGGCATATCTTGAGTCAAGCAAGCTTGATCTTATCAGCTCCACTCAGTTTCAGTGACCTAAATTTTGGTCCCAAATCGTTGCTTTTCTGCCTGTATTGGCTTATCTGTCGACACCTTTGCATGGGATGGGATCCCAGTTCTCCTAAAATGGTGCAATGTCCATCGCGTCCACACTTTATCCCAGCTTCTGTTTCGCCCGGGGTACCAAAAAAAAAAAAAAAAAAGAGGAAGAGATGAGTTTTTGTTTGGGTTTGTGAAAAAATGGGCGAGGTTTTGTCCGGTTACCAGGCCATCCAGCGTGCTAGAGAAAAGTGAAAGTCTCACGGAGGAGGAAAACTACTTGATTATGACAGATCAAACATAAAGCCCTATAAGCAGTAAAAAAACACTGTGTACAAAGACAATTAACCCAAGAAACTAAAACCAGATTGTCCGCCACGTTAAATAAAAAAAGAACGATGCACATCAATTTTTATGCCTGCACAAACACGGCAAACAAAGGGGCCACACACAGCAAGACAGTACAACCAGCTGAAAAAAAAAAAAAAACACAAAAAAACTTGGTTATTTTTGAAGGGACAATGGATAAACATTTATGTTTTTCTTTAAAGCTTGTATAAACATAGCTTCGTGAATAATTGTCATGAGATCAGGATAGTCATTTAGAAGTACCGATATTTGATAATCTAATTGTCGCGTGCCATAGTTTGTGCGTATTTCTTGCTTTCTGTAGCTCGTGTGCCGAAAATGATATTAATGATCTTTCCAAAGATGCGTACTGAAAAATGCAGTTGCATGGCTCTAATTTGATCTGATTATAGATTAATAAAGATAACTTCTTATTTATAACATTTTGAATGGTTGATATTCGGTGCTTTCTAAAGAGCGGAGCAGAGTGACTCCGGTACGGGGCATTTTCGACCAAGCGCATGGCCTTTTTCCGGAATAAATGATCAGAGGCATGGTGTGATGACGTCACGAGCAAGCCATCTATAGGGAGTATTCACTGGCGGCCATAGCTGTGTGCGCGAATTCTGAGCGCGTGCTGATGGCGAGCTCCCAGAGTTCTTTAGCGACGTGCATTCCGCACCATCGAGAGTGCCGGTCTTAGCAGCCTATTGATGTGAGCTCGTTCAGAGCATGCGCTCTAGACATCACCCACAAATATGGCGCCCAGTGAATACCCCTTATCATAAACAACTGGTGTGCGTGCTGTGAGAAAGAACGGCGCGGCGCGAGCAAGTGGCTTTAAGTAGGGCCTTCAGTGCACGAGTTTTCATGCAAATGAAAGCATTCTCCTGAACTACAGCTCACGCGGCCGTGACTTTATGTGCAGTGTAAATATTTCTGAAATAAAGTTAATCGCGGTGAAGAGAGTTGCGGTTTTCTCTCGTACAAATGAACCTTTTTTAATTTTTTTATTGCATAACTGCAGACCAATCCATGGGCCGAGCAGGAAGAGAAACGAGCAATAAAATGTCCCAAAAGCACGTACAAACGCGCACCGTCAATGCAAGCTGTGCAGTGCCCTTCGTTGTACCGAGAGAAATGCTGGGAACGTAGCAAACGACGGAGGTGACGTTGGCGAAATCACCAGGGAAGGGAAGGGGCGGAGCAAACGCTGGTGAGCGAGAGAGAGAGCGAGACAGGGGGGGGGGGGGGGGGGGGGAGAGGAGTATACAGGGTGTTCCCACAGTTCACTGCGCGTTCCGCTCGTGGCCTCTTGGGATTTTTTGCAAAACGTTCGACGGGGCAGAGGAAACTGAGGCCCCCGAAGACATATCAGCGGGTATGTCACTGAAGGTAACCCATCTTTAAAAAAAAGAAAGGGGCGATGGTTCGTTGCCGTATATTACACTTTAGATCCTGGTCTACCGTATCATTAATGCGTAATTTAAAAGAGCCCTAGCCATAAAGGCTGGTTCACAAGAAAGCGCTGTTTTCTTACTTTTTTTTTACGTTACGCGATATAAGTTCCTGATACATATGTCATGGACACAGCTTGAAAAGACGAGGACGTTGAAGAAACACGGAACGAGCGCTGACTATCACGTGACGAATTTTATTAGCAAGACTAGAGTGTACTCGCAAGACACACGAAAACGACCCTTCATTTGTGTGTGGAATGTCGCGGGCCAGGCTATCTCCTTGGACTGGTAGACGCACTTAAGCGTGTTCCACATGCAGCGGTTTTGGCCCTAGAGCGGCGCGATTTCTGCCGTCGCGGCGCTCTGGCCAGCACCATCGGTTTGAACGGCACGAGCACCACGACGGCACAAATCGCGCCGCTCTAGGGCCAAAATCGCTCCATGTGAAACACGCTTTAGCATTAAGCCCAGGTGTCCCGAGGAATTCTACGCAAGCTTTCGGCACTTAAAGAAGCGCTAAAACACTTATTGAAAGGAAGAAAAAAGAAACGAGTGAGGGGTGAATTCCCGCCTATGTTCATTCCGTGAATCTGAACAGCGTGTTCGTTTTCCTGGGAGATGTAACTAAACGCGAGAAAACTCGAAAAACCTTAGACCATTCGTGACATCATACTAGGTTCTTTAGGCCACCAAGCCCGTATTACTCGTGTGGGCCAGCGCGTGCAATTACAAGTTTGCCGGGTATCTACACCCGCACTGACACCAGTCGTGACGTCTCTTTTTTTTGTTTACCTTTTTGAAAATAGTAAGAGTGCGCGTGCATAGCTTTGGTAGGTGCCGAAGGTGCGCGAGAGCGGAGATTCCAAAAACCCCTAATATGACGTCACGCCCCGGGAAGGCGGCACTTTGAAAAATAATTTCTGCAGCCTCCGTGCACCAAATTCAAAAACAATCTCGGTATTCCTGATCCTGGAGGCGAAATAAAGACGATTTATGTGTTTTTCCTCAAACACAGAACCGCTTCAGTCTCCCTCGTCCTAAGGGATCCTAAAAAAAAAAAAAAAAAAAATCTTTGATGCGAAAAAATAAATAAAAATAAAATTGTTCAGAAAATTGCGCATGTTCGGAGAAATGAGGAGAGGAATCGCATGGGTCACGTAACGCTCCATCAACGGTGACAACGTGATAAACTCCGGGCGTGACTTTATTACGTTCGTGTATCTCGCTTCGTGATGATTTCTTCGGCGTTCTTAACAGTTAATGCAGTCATCTAATTGGCTGCAGAACGACCATAGGGCCGGGTCACGCCATGCGTTGATTAAGTTTCCGGTGACCATATATCAAAAAGAAGAACTCTAGGAAATAATGTAAACAATTTGGGTGCGACGGCCGCGACAGACATCGACCTACGTCGTGCACTTATTCATGCCGTCCTTGTTGATGGAGCTCGCCGATGCCCCGGACAGAAATCGAAATGGGCGTGATAAACGCATCGGGCGCGCGTCAATTGTTCCGGTTGAATGAGACGGTGGCAATGGCGGCCATGTAAAACGGTTTCGCGCTAACGATCGACGGTGGAAATATCAAAACGAAGCGCGCATTTAAGGCCGGAAAACTCGGAGGGGGCGCTGTCGCTAGTGTGCCTAGATTTAGGAGTGTTTCCAGCTGCTCGATTGGGGTCACGTGGTTTAGGGCCACGTTAGCGGTAGAAGCTGCTGAGAGGAGGAGCCCAAAAAGTCAATCGTCCGCTAGCGTATTCAAAAATGACTCAGCCCTTTAACCCGCTCTGCTTCTCACCAGGGGCCGACGCAACGCACGCGCACTTAAAGGGATTGTCCGGTCAAATTTTGTATTCGAGAAAACAATTGAATATAATCGTTATTGCATCGAGACGCATCGTACGTGCAATATCTGAATTTTATATGCATCTTTGCACGAGTAATTGAATTTATACTGCTCCAATCGCACTCTAGCGTAAACGCTGTTTTCGGTGGCAACATTGGAGCTCTGACGTCACACAACACAACGCGAGCATTTCTGTCTCGTCGTTTACCTGCAAGTGAACGCTTCGGCGTGCTTCGTTTTTGTTGTTGTGCTCGACTTGTTTCGTGGTTGGGTGAGTTTTTTTGTTGCGCGGTTGGGTGCCACAACCACCGGGCAGCACATGCGAGCCAAGACATGACGTTCCACACTTTTCCGCGAGACGTGCAGTGACGAGCAAAGTGGATCGTCGCCGTGCGTAGGGACTGGGTTCCCGTCAAGATCGAGATCCCGCTTATGCAGCAATCATCTCACAGAAGAGACCTACGAGCTGAGTTCAGCGGACAGAAGGCTAATGCTGTGCTAACGATATTAAACTACGTCCATGCACTCCTCGCCCAGATCGGATCAATCAATTTGTTTATGCAGCGAAACCGAAACCAACAGCTAGACCACCTGAAAACGATACCAGAAGTTGTATTTAGCACGCGTGCAGCCAAATTCTGTTTGACTTGCATGTGGAAATAGAGTGTGGCTACGATTCACCAATCTCGTCCAAGTCAAGTGACGACATGCATTTGAACGATTCGCCGGTTGCCTTTGACCCGCGGTTATCGCCTCTGAGGGAAAGACCCGCAGCCTCATCACCAATCCAGTGGATCCGCCGATATGTGCACCCAGATACCGCTTCGTGTACCTAGTTGCCGCTTCAGAGGCGAAATCTGCATTCTTTGCTTTGCAAGCGCTCCTGATTCGATCGGTGGCCGTTCTGTTTGCGCGAAACGGCATACGTTTACTCGAAGCTTATGGCTGTTTTCGAGTAATATTCTGTTAAAAGGCGTGACTTTTTTTGCACACGCTTAGGAACTGCAATAAAAGAACCTTATTTCAGTAGGGTACGGCCTAGGACAGTGGTTATCAACCATCGATGTTTCGCGGACCCCTCGTAGATCGGCGGAGATGATGGAGCACCCCGTTCGTAGTGAGAGGAGAGAAAAGGTACAGGTTAAATATAATAATCAATTTAATAAATGGATATAACTAATGGCTAGTGTGAGGTATACCTCTCTTATTGACGTTCACACGAAAAAAACTCGCCCCAAAAAAAACATTTCGACCTGAAAAAAAAAAGTTTTTATACTTGGGTTTGACTGATCAGGCAGGGCTTCGCGGACCCCTAGAACCCTAAAAATCCTTCGCGGACCCCCATTTCTGAACCACTGGCCTAGGGGACTTATATTTTGAAACAAAATACGAGACATCCATCGACCAACGCTTGTTATCCTGACCATCCGACAAACCTTTGCGTTTTGTGACGTCACGCAGCAGCTACGGATGTCAGCCGTTGACAATGGCGAAATTCGGGGTGCAGTTTCGTACCTACGCTCATGAAAGGTTTAGTTAATAACGGGAGATCATATATCAAAATAAAAATGTTGTTTGTCTACATGAAGGCTCCCTCGACGTAACGAGTGCAAAAACTTAAGTACTTCCGGTTTTGACCGGACAATCCCTTTAAGGCCCACCTGGGCGTGAGGCGTCTGCCATTACATTGCAAACATTCTCAGTGGTTAGCGTTGCTCCGTCTCTCAAATCTAGGCTCTTTAGACGTCCTTTCTGCTCACAGCGCACCAGGCGGAGGACTGGAACCGAACACAAAGGGAGCAGTCCGTGCGCAGTTTCGCGACTCCGACGAAGGGGAAGCTGCTTCACCTTTTATGAAATGCCCAAATATTATATAAAAGGCGCGGACAAAGAAACGGAGCCCAGAACGGGTCCAAATGGTTGCGCTTCCTTTCGAGGGAACCGTTCCTTACGCAATCACGGGCGCAGCGCCCAAGCCAGACAAAGGAGAACGACTAGCCGAAAGCTCCACAGTGCGGAATTTCTTTGACGCTGACGGAAAGCCGGAATGTAGCATCTGTAAAGAGTGGCCGCGGGGCATCAATCAGTTGTCAAACACAAATCTTCTGAGTAGAATTGTAAGTAACGCGTTACAAATAACGTGTTACTAATTCCTAGTTACTTCTTGATAGCAAAGTAACGATTCAGTTACATTACTCGAAGGAACCAGTAACGTATTTTTGTTACTTTTTGACATAGTAACGGGTGACGCAGGCCCGTATCCAGGGGGGGGGGGGGGGGGGGGGATGTGGCCCGCTTTCCCCTCCCCCCGGCCCGAAATCTTCCATTTTGCTTGGACCTCTTCTCCCCCCTCCTCCTCATACAGCATTTTGTCATGGGCGGCCCCCACCCCGTCCCCCCGATTCAAAATCCTGCGTACGTACGTGGAGTGACGGTATTGAGCTACTGCTGGGAGGGAAACGTCTACAACAGCCGGCCCACTTCTCACCACAACTATAGTACCAGTAATTAGTACGGCGAGAAAACGCTAGATAGACCGTAAAAGTATGTGCACAAGAAATGCCAGTATAGCCACAGTTATTCCCGAATGAACCCGTTGTTAAAGAGCGACGAATTATTAACGACGACAAGTATTGGAAACGGCTACTGCTTTATAGAAACGACGCATTCGGAGTAGCGAGAAAACGCGTTACTTTCAAGCACTGGTAGAGCCTTCCCTTTGAATCGAAATAACGAGTGAAGTTCTTGGTTACTTTTTGAGTGAGTAATGAGCGACGCTATTTCATTAATTTGTTTCACTAACTTGTATGTGTCTGCTCCTGAGCTCCTCAGGTTCCCGTTATGTTTAGGGAGGAGGAAAAAAAAATCAGGAGTCGTATGTTGAATTATGTTTAGCTGATCTATTATAAAATGGAGCAGAAGAACCACAGGCACCGAATATCTTCTCCACTTTGGGGGACTATCGGAAACATCGGTATGAAGGGCGGCACTCATAGCTCTCTCCGGAATAAGCGCAGTCAGACAAAAGCCACAAAAAAGGCCGAGGTATGAAACCAATGTTACCTTGTGTTTCTGGGAACCGCTGTTCGCCTTTTATGTACTATGTGTTGTTTTCCCAGTCATTTATATACGTAAAAAACATCTGTTTTATCCCTGCGAAGATTGTAAAACATTAGAAACAAAGTAAACGGCCGAAAGCGGAGGCACAAGCCAAGAACCCTGCCGTTGTCACATGGACATTCATTTGATTAGCTCTGCCTCGCACCGTCTTCTTGAGAAGTGTCGGAACGCACAATGTCGTTTGACTCGCGTTGCGGTCGGATCGAATTTTTGGTCCCAATGCCAGTCACTTTTCCTCCGCGTTGAGCAAATAGTCCGCTACTAAGGCGTGCAAGTCGCTGACGTCACGTGACTCGTCATGGCTAGAATGCCGTTCGTGGTTGGTCCGCCGAGCGATTTTATGCCATGGTTGGTGGTGGTGTTTAGTTAGCACATTCTGGTGTGCAGTCATAGGGTCTCCCAACGTAACTAAAACAACTCAGTTGGGAAACTGCCATAGAGTCTAGTTTGAAAACGTGGCTCCGACCCATACTCTAAAACAGAACTAAAAGTGATCGCAGCGCCACCATTTCTCCCGCAGCGGCCACTCCGGAAACTGCACGGCTGCGCGTATTGAGTCGCGCAAGGGCCAGTGGCGCCATCTCGTAGTGCCATTTCGCAATAGCTATATAAATGAACTTCCGTGTTTTGACTCGTCGCTAAAGGGCGGCGCTGTTATCGTATCCACACTCTAAAAAATAGGGGGTGTAGAGGGACGCACCCCTTGTCCCATATGTAGCACATCTCAAAACTACATTTCGTCGTTCTGTTCACTGACGTCGAGCTGGCGATACCAACTTTTACAAGCGGCTTCATAGCTGTTAGATATAAAGTACAAAATAGCTAATGCGCGTATCAAAAACTACAAAATAAAATACTGAGGTTTTGCAGCAGGGCCAAAAAACCTTGATTGTCTTAATGTAACCTTTAATGAGTACATTAGCTATTTTAATAAGTGGTATCGATCGACTATCAAGCCGCTCGTAAAAGTTGGTATCGCCAGCTCGACGTCAGTGGACAGGACGACGAAATATAGTTTTGGGATGTGTTACATGTGGGGCAAGGGGTGTATCGCTTTACATCTCCTATTTTTTAGAGTGCTGCAGTTTGGTCTTGGTGGACGCGGCCGGTCCGGGTTTCAAGGGTGAGCTTCTCAACTGAGCGTTTTAGTTACATTGGGATCTGCTCGATTGTTCAGGCCCTTCGGTCTAATTTTACGACTCCAACTAGATCTATAAAATAGACCGGACTCATACCTGACTGGGACATATATCGGCCAAGCCAATCAGGCTGTTTGACAGTAAAATAGACTGAGTATGGCGAAACCTGAATTCCCTGGTTCAGGTTCGCGGCGTCTATTCAGTTCGGCAGGTTTTCGCGATACCGTGGGCCAACTTCAAGCTCTGCCAGATCGAAACGAAAGTCGCATCAGAAAATCCAAGGATGTGGGTTAAGACCATAGGCCTTGCGTATCCCTGCACATGACTGAATGAGCCGGCGAAAGCAACGAACCGGATGTACAAAAATGGCCGACTTCCCGAGCGCAGTTCCCGACATTGTCGTAAACCATATTTAAAGAAGCGGGGCGTGATCAAGTGCCCCAGCTAGGCGACAGCTGTGCTCAGCTGTGCTTCAGGCTCTCTGCTAGAATTGTGCGAGAAGCCAAGCCAAGCTCCGCGATTATTTTCGTGGAAACCAGTTTTAAGTCATAACTATGGACCACTGTCGAATGTTATAGCGATGCGCTGCCTTATGCCTCGCACCTGAACAACGCTCGTGACCATCTGATCCGTCTTCGAGCAGACTGCATGATGAGAGGTCACTGGTGAAGGCTCGCTCCTTTGGTTTCGGTCTGGTAGAAGAGTTTCGGAGTTAGGCTTAAATGAGCTTGTCGACCTGTCAAGTGCATTTACCGATAAATGCACTGTACGAGTTATATCGTCGCTAAATCCGCGATCACACTCCTAACACATATAGAAAAAAAACCGTCTGCAGACACACAAAAACTGTCTTAAAGCAAATACGCTTCAAAGATGCGTGAGACGCGTTCGTAGATCATTCTGTCACCATGCCTCCAGGGAAAACCCTGTCTCTTGAACGATGCACGAGTAGAGGGACTGCGCCTTATGGGACGTGATGTATTTTGAAAGCAGCACGGACAAGTCACTCTCGCCTTAAATAATCGATCTCGCGCCCGCGTTGTTAATCTGGTGTCTTAAAGTTGTTTGCCCAAACGGGATAGGGCTGTTATCGACGCAGCGCGGAGTTGCTTCCGGGTCTTGTTCAAACAATGCATGCGTTCAGGTTGGACACAATGGCGTCGCACGATGGCAGACATATAGGGTGCTGCCATTTTTTAAGGCTTCTTACGGGGGGGGGGGGGGGGGGGGGGGGGCTGGCAACGGCGATTAACTGTACCAGCCCCTAATTTTCGGTACCAGTTTGGTACGTACATGCCGTTCAGAGATACGTTCGCGCGGAAACGCTACAAGTATATTCCCGCATTTTTTTTGGAAAATATCGACAAGATGTACGATTAGTTAAAAACGAATCCTATCTTTCCTCGGCTTATGACGAGCGCACAAATCCATTGACTCCAATACCAATAAGAGCAGTAGCACTCACGAGGAAATAATGGGGCCCGTATTGACCTCTCGGGATGACGCTTCTTTTTTATCGCGAGTAGCCCGCCCGAAAAGACGAAATCATCGAGCGCACTTCATGGAGCGTGACACGACCCAACGTACGGCGAGCAAGTGCTCCAAAATGCGTCTCTGGCGCATCCGAACGTAAGGAGGGGAGCGTCAATCAAAGGTCACCATGCAAGACGCATAAGGCAACCAACCGATTGCCGTGATTGGTTCAAGTCGGGGAGAAACACGAACACGTGGGCGCACTTGGCGGGCAAAAGAGCGCACGAGGTGCTCAAGAAGCGGACGAAGTCGCACGCCGCAACGGTTGCTTATTTCTGAAGCGCAGGGTGGGCCTTATTTTCTTCGCGCTATACTTGCCTCATTCGTCGGCGAACTTAGCGGCTAATATTGGAATCCCATTGGCGACTGGGCAACAATGACGAAACTCACCACGCCTTGGGTTTGTTAGGTTGTCGGTGAATCTTGGAGTGTTCCGCGCGGAATGTCATGGCGCTTGGCAATATGCAATGGAGTAAGGGAAGCTGCACGGATTTTGGCAAAGCATTGGCCATTTGCTGGCGATGGTATTTTGGCCGATGGCCAAAAAAGGGCCCTTCATGGGCCAATGCTAGGCCGATGGCTGATGGCCAGTGGCTAATGGCCAGAGAAAGGCCATTCATCGGCCAATGGCTGGCGGCTGGCCAAATGATCATTGCCAGGCATCGGCCAATGATTAGCCAAATCTGTGCTGCTTGGATGGATTATTGTTTAAAGGGCAACGACTTATCTACTTCGTGCAGATGCCGCTAAGAATGAATCCCTGACGTTTATAACCAAGGTAGTTTTTTCTCCTCACGTACTGGTAGCGTCGGAAGAAAATTAGACGAGCAGTGTTCGCCCCCTCACCTTGCAGCCAGAGCAGGCGGTCACGTGACCTTGAGCCGATGATATGCCGACAATGCTGATCGTGGCCACGCTCTGGGGTTGGTAACGTACAGAAAAGAGCCACTAAATAGGTTATACGCTTCAGGGTAACGACGTTTCAGCCATCTTGCTGCTTGAAATCAGGGCTGCCAGTTATCGGCAGCTTCATCTGAAATGGCAGGAAACGCTTTTTCGTCCTTCAGGAATGTTAAAACAGTAAGCGACGGAGCAAAACAATAGCACCTGGTCTTCCTGACACCCTATCTGAAGCTGAGGTAGTCACATTTTTCTATTGTGAAGGTCAACACTTGCGTCTGCTTTGCACGAAGTAGCAAGATGGCGGCGCTCACTCAGATCGGGGAACGGAGCGTCGATACTCTCAGCGTATTTAGTGGCTCCATGCGCTGAGTTCTGCAGTCATTGTTAGGGTTTGGCTGTTGTCGTCATTGCAGTAATTGTACACGAGCTACTAGCCGATTGCTTGCCATGCTACTGATTGTCGCGAGCCCAAGTTGAGTCACGCAATGCTTGGGTTTAATCTTTGAGCCGCATTCAATTATCATCACTCGGGGGACTATATAAAATCAAAGACCGCGACCTCCGAGTTAGGCCATAAAGTTTTGCAAAAAAAAAAAAAAAAAAACACGCTTGCTTTTGTTTTTTAATTACACCGCAACAAAAAATTCCGAGGACACCAAGCACTTGTTATGAGTTGTGAATGCGAAAGCATGAATGTCGTTCTTACGCTCCCTTAGTTTGTCTGCGGTATACTGGCGTAGACGGCCACGTTTCGCTACTGCCGAGGTAGCGGCCGACGGCATAGCGTGCGCTCTCGTGAAGTGGCCGCGCCGCGCTGAGCTTGGCCGTGCAACCTCTCGGGCGTTTGCCCGTTCGGGCTCTGCGGCCAGGCCCGCACCTCTTACCGGCGGCCGGGCCGCTGCGTGCGCTGCGCCGCCATGGCGAGGGCTTCTCTGGTGGCGTTCCTTGGAACTACGCCGCGCGAGAGCCAATGGGAGCCTCGTTCCTTGAAACTATGACGCGCGCCAGCCAATGGGAGCCTATCCATCAAATTTCTGCTACAGACGACAGGCTTCGCTCCATTAAGACAGGGGAAGCTGCCGTTTGGCGTGGCTTCAAATGCTGATGACGTCGGTTCGCTCCATGAGACAGTTAATGCTTTCGCATTAAAAAGGATTCTCAGTCAGTAGCGTTGCGTGCGAGTATGCTTGGGTCCCACTGATGCCAGGAAGCTCGTGTAACGTGAAAACCTTCTGAATGGATATCTTTGCACCACGCCTTTAAAGAGAATGTCGACAAGTGGTTTTGGAAGCGATGATATCATTTCAAATGATGTTTGAGATGTGTCTCTCTAGGAGGCTTTGTAACGAAACCAAGTGGAGTATCGAGGCGTGTCGAAACACGTCACTGATAGAGTCAAGACTTTGGAATGCCCCGAACTGCAGCACGCGCACACTCGAGGTGTACGAGACGAGGATGCGTTGTCGAACACGGAAGCTCGCGCTGGACGCGGGACAACTCTTCTGATCGGTGACTTCGTGAAAGCTGAGACTGCAGCCAATGCTACAGGCGCGAGCTAGCCTGCGCCCTTTGCTTTCAGATCTGTCTCTCCACAGGGCGAACGCTCAGTGTGCGTAAAGGCCGGTTCAGACACTTGCGTTTGAGTGCGTTTGACTGCGTCGCGTCGAGAACCGAAAATGAGTCACCGGCACATCTGTGCTTCGTACGAAGCGTGGAATCCAATTCAAGGAAACATCTTGGCACGCCATATAAGCAGCAGGGATGTCCTGGTTTCTCGCTGCCGCAACGCAGTCAAGCGCAGTCAAACGCGACTGTCTGAACCAGGCATAAGAACGTTTCAAAGTCACGGTCTCGGGCTCTCGTTTTCCGGCATAGCCTGCAGTCTCAGCTTGAAGGGGCAGCCTGGCGAATTTTTTTAGTTCCTCCAACTAACTAACTATATTTTCTTAATCCTTTACCCTTTTGAGTATGCTATTTTTTATCGCAAAATTCAGAATACGCATTGTGAAATCGCAAGTGAAAATGATGCGAAAACAAACATTCATATCTACCCGAGCTTTTTAGTGCCGTGAGGTCAGTGGAAGGCAGTCTCTTCAGTCGAGCGGGCAGTCTTCAAAATCGACTATGCCGAGCATTTGTTTCGTACTGCTGCGCGGGTGATGGAGCGAGCTTGCAAAGCATTCATTTGACACAATGAAACTTCTTGTAATCAGTTGGGAACTAATCCTACAGTTCAAAAAGGGAGCTCCTGCTTGTTGCTGGCATCACGTTTTGGTTGTTGCCAATAAAAACTTTCAGTTTGAACAAAAAAGAAAAAAAAATGATGAGGATTAACATTGTGTATACGAAAACTTCGCGAAGAAAAGTTATTTTGGACTAATGTTTGGACGACTATTTCGGCGATGTGTGCTGGTGTGTTAGGAAATTTTCGGACAAATCGGGGACCACGAAGGAAACGTCAAAGTATCCCTTACACGGAGCATGCAAATACGACTCGCGCGGATTTTGTTTTCGAGAAATGGTCCCGACGCACCCCGTGCCCCGCCGTCCGTATCAAGAAGCCCGCCGCGCGAGATCCGAGCGAGCCGGTGTTCGGCCGCGGGGCGAGCTCGGGTCCGGGCGGCGCGCGCATCGAACCGAGTGCCGGCGTCAGTTCCGGCTGCGCGCGCGGCCCAGAGGCTCGATCGGCCCCCGAGAGCGCCATGGCCGCCGACCCCCGGTCGCCTCGCGGCCCGAGCCGAGGTTTAGGCGGTCGCCCAGGCTGCGTGCGGAACCCCAGCTAGAGCGCCTCCGGGACCGTCCCCAGCCAGCGGACGGGCGCATGGCGGGGACGCCGCTCCTGCCCCGACGGGGCCCGTAGCAGGCCCGTCTCGCCGCCCCATGTCGGACCCGGACGAGCCAGGTGAGGGCCCCCGCCGCCGCTACTCCGGCGTCCGCCCGGCCCAGGGCCGGCAAAGCACCGCTAGTCGGGGACCCGTCGAGCGAGGACCACGCGGCCCACTTTCGAGCAGACATGGACACTTTACTGCGGAATACGGAAGGCTGCCAATCTCCCCAAAAGCACCATTTATTTTCTTTCCCCCTCTCCCTCTCTTTCTGCACAAGTTACTGAAATAGAGTAACTAAGTACCGCTACCGGTTAATCGATCAAAAAAGTACCCAAGTAAGTTACTCGCAACATCGATTCAGAAGGAAGGCGCTAGCTATATTTGAAACTAACGTGGTATATTCTCGCTACTCTGAATGTGCCGTTTTTAAGCAGCTTCTTCCCATGTTCGTTTTCCTTAACGAATTCTGGATTTTTAACGCGTTCCGTCGGAGAAAATCGTGGCTATACCGACATACCGTGTGCACATCTTTTTCTCAAGCGTTTTCTCGTCGTGCAAATGGTAGGCGCGAGCTGGAGAGGAGCGTTGCGTACTTGCGTTGTTCCCTTCCCGAAGTAACTCAATACTGGTTACTTCATCAAAAAGTAACTAAAATACGTTACTCGTTCCATTTAATAAAAGTAACTGTGCCATTTATTCGTTGCCGAAACAAGTATCTAGGTGTAAGTATAGGCGTTACGTATACGAGTCTGACTTAAAGAAATCCGAGATTGTGAAGACGTTGCACCGAAGGCTTTAGGAATGACCGGATATAGGGCGACGCGTCGAAAACAGGTCATTAAAAATACGAGAAGGTAATCACGGGTCATTTTCGCCCTTTCGTGCGGAATCTATAAGGCCCGAGTCCCACTATAGCGACAAACAAAAACAACGAACATCGACGAGCCTGAGGCAGCTGCACGCAGCATACATGCGAATGGATCTTTGGCAGACTTGCAATCCCTCGCGTAATTTCTTCACGGGCACCGAAATACTGCGAGCTTGCGAAAAATACAACCGCGTGCACGCTGCCTGCATTTGTTCGAGGCTCGTCGGAGTCGGTTGTTTCTGTTTGTCGCTCTGATGAGACACGGGCTGTAGTGGGAAATATGCGGATGAATGAATCGTATTTCGTGACAATCCTCCCATTCAATTACTGCTGTTCAATCGTCTGCACGCGTTTAGCAGTAGGGTTGAGAGGGAAAAGAACGCTCGGGACATAGTAAACGCGAGTAGTGTATCTATAGCTAAAAGGGCTAGTACGGGTCCGTTGATTTCATATTGTGCGGAGAAGGGCGGACCAATACCCAGTAACTGCTACCAATTAAAAAAAAACCCAAAAAAACACGCAGCGTGTGTTGAAGTTTTGAGAACGTTTTGACAAAAAACAAAAATTGAGCGACTGTATCTCGCGATTCGCCTGATGTTTTCCGCCGTTAACAGCTAATTCACCCAACGCCATTTTTTTTTACGTTTTGAAGCTTACGTACGCGTGCACGTAGAGATACGAAAAGTCACCTGCGTATTCGTGCTTCGTATTCCGCATGCCAAGCTACTCCTGTATCTGGTTGCAACTCTTCGTGCGAAGCGCCGATGTGTCGGGGAGTCGCAGTTTTATCTCGACGTAAGAAAGCACGTAAGCTTCGAAACGTAAGCAAACGGTGCTGTGTGGAGCAGAAGTGGATGGCGCTAATCCGCACCGCCTCTAAACCGCGCGCAAAAAAAAAAAAAAAAAAAAAAAAAAAAAGAAAGCGAGAAATGAATGTTTGATTTTGCGATGGCAGTGCACTCGCTCCCATCTCCCGACGCCGTCGCCGAGTTCGAGGCTAACGTCGATATTCCGCGTGCACCGCGCTGACGCGTACGAGCGCACCCACGTCAGCTGAGCGCCATCGGAGCGTGCACTGCGCTCTTATTCCACGCGCCAGGACTGAGAGCAGTTCTCGGGGATGCGATTACGTTTCAAGGTCGGGCCGTTCTGTTGGCACGCGCGATCATCTGCGGCGGGGCGGTCGCACCCGGCGAGGTCTTTTTGGTCAACCCGTCGGGCGGTATAGGATTGCCCAATAAGCCCCAGACGCGGGGAGACTGCACGGACCGTTCGCTCGCGCTGAGCGATATCTTACTGGCGTGATGCGTTAGAAGTAGTGCCCCGGTACATGCGCTAACCTTAAAAACTTCGAAGCAGACAATAACAAAAATTAGGAGCGCGTTTTATTTTTTTTGTGGCTTTTAAAAAGGTTTGATTTTTTAAGGGAGAACGACCTTCGTTCGCTCAACCTTCGCGCTACTTTCTCATCCTTTGTGCTGTGTATGGACCAATCAGAAGGATTGGTCCTCTCTTTGACTCTGACCTGAAGCTCGCTCGGGTGGTTTGACCACTTCTTTTGGTAATGGCAGAAAACGGAGCTTCGTATGACGAGGACGAACCCGACCTCGGATTCTTTGCCTGTATACTCACCACCGATAGGTAGGTGTTACATAAAATTAAAAAAAAAAAATGTAAGGAAAATACGTGTTTCGGTACTTGGAAATAAAAAGAACGAGTTACCGACCTACGTTATCTCGAAATGAAAGAAACGCGTTGCCGTTGCCGATAACAGAGGACGCTACGCTACTTTTGCGTCACTTTTGATTTATGAATTCAAACGGTTGACTGTTTCGACGTGACAAATATGCATAACCGCCATATTTCACGAAACATTATCTCCATGCTGAAACTTAACATAAGTACGGTATCGTTATTACGGTTCTACTCGGTAAAACAGAAGCACAATTTTAAAGGCATGTTGGAACAGGCACGATTCATATGATTTGGTGTTTAAAACACATAAAAAGAAATATTTACGTGAATTTAGGAAGATGATGTAACGATTAACGTACCTAGGTTACGCGTTACTCGAAATAAGTAACAGTACGTTACGCATCAGTGGATTGGAAAAGTAACGAGAACGTACGCTACCCCTCCGCCAAAAAAAAAAAAAAAAAGAAAGTGCGTGACGGATAAGGCCGTTACCTGTAACGCGTTACCGCCAATACTGCCACCCACCACCGCCCTTTCCAATCCACGCGTCAACCGAATGGGTTGAAACAGGCGATACGGGACAGGACGGGAAGATCAACGTCGTGCCCTCGTTTCTTGGTCTTTTACTTTTTTCTTTTTTTCCGGAAACGAGCGAGAAGAAATCCGACGCGCGGGACGACATCGACACTCGGTCTGTCATCCACGCCCGCGGACATCGACGACAAACAACGACAAAGAACGCCCCGTTCCTTGCCGTCTCCCGCAAATGAAGTGCGCCGACACTGCAGCACGGTGCTGCACGCAGGTACACGTCTGACGCGTTGAAATCTCGCGGACCTTGTTCACGTGACACTGTGACGTCACAACATCACGTGACACGGTGATGTCACGACATCACGTGACACGTTGACGTCACGACATCACGTGCCACTGTGACGTCATGTGAGACTTTGTTCCCACTACATCTACATACTATATTTTGCGCTAAATTCAGCGGGAAAATCGTGACGTCATGGGACATGACGTCACGTGACACGGTGGCGTCACATTATCACGTACGCCACTGAAGTTCCCCGGAAAATTTAGCATATCAATTTTCCCGTTCGATTTAGCGGGCCACAACATAGTTGAACATACACATTAAATCATGAAACGCACACGAAATGCGCAGCGAAAATTCTTGCCAGCTGTCATCAATCACCATGCCATTCGGGGTCGCTATATTTTTTTTTCACATTTTTCAGCTCTGGACGAGGCGAATTTGCATTCGTTTCTGGTTTCATGATATTATGAACAATATAGTCGCGCACTCAATCGCTTGCTGTTTAGTTTCGGTTCAAAAAAGAAAACAAAAACCCCACCCCTGCTCGTTTCGATCTGGATGCGCATCGTACCGGCGTGCGGTCTTGTATCACTACTGCGTGTTGCACGTTAAATACCTTAGGCTAGCGGTTGCGCCGCACTGGCTAAATCACTCATCTACAGCTGAGACAGCAGACGCCCACTGAGGCAGACTAACTTCAGGCTGTATAAACATACACACAGAGAACAATCTGCTTTAAGGTTGCCGTCAGACGAGCAGTGAACTGGGCCATCCAGGTCAGCGAACGGTTTTTATCGAAGACGTTGCTCGAAGGGTCAGTATACTGGACTTGCAGCACGTGATCATATTTGAGATCTACCGACTCCCACGTTGCAGGGACCGTTGTCTCTCGGGCGAAACTATCGGGGTACGGGAACCCCCAATATGGCGGAAATTTTATCATTGATCGTGAATAACCTAGATGCCGTTTTTTCTTTTTGCGTATGGTCTATAGAGAGTTCCAGTAGATGGTTTCGTAAACTCCGATAACGATGCCACGTAACGCTACGATGCATGCGCAAAGGCGTCGGCGATCGAGTATCGGGTATCATTATCGGAGTCATCGGAACGATCTACTAAAACTCACTATTAACGGCGATCGCAGTAAAAAAAAGAAAAAGCAAAACTCGTTTCTCTATAGACATTGTCGAAAAAAAAATCGAAAAAAAAAAAAAAACGTATGAAACCCGAAGTCACTGCGCGGAAGAAACCCCCGTGCCTCCGATCTGTCCCCTCGAAGACACCCGGGCTCGCAGGCGTCCCAGCGGCCTCCGTTCGTCGACGCAAGCGACCTTCCCGTTCGTGCGCGTCCGCAGGACCAACACCACCTAGAAGACAAGATGTCTGCATGACGTAATGGTTAGTGGGTCCTCGACGCCTCCCAAGCCTCACAAACACGCTGAAGCTACACCAGAGTCACCGCAGAGCGACGGACGCGGCCGTCTTGGCGTCGCCGCCTGCTATGCTCAGAGCAAGTTCGTCTGCTTCTTCTTGCAGGGGTTGTGGTGACGTCAGAAAGGCGCCGAGCTCTGATTGGTTCCGAATAAAGGATAGAGGGTAAACCTCAAGGAAACTTGCTTTGAGGTCTACCCATTATCCTTCGATCAGAGCCAATCACAGCTCGGAGTCTTTCTGACGTCACCACAACCCCTGCAAAAGAAGCGGGCGAACTTGCGCTGCAACATGCGCTGGCGGCCATGCTCAAGGAACCACTGCCTGGAACCACTATTAGTGACGTTTGGGGGTGAAAGGCTCAGGCCTCGTCCTCTATATAGCCGGTATTTGTGGAGGGAGGCCTGGCAGCGATCGCGAGCGACGCGGGAGCCGACGACGTCGTCGCGGCGGACGTCGTGCGTGTCGCCCAGCCGCTCCCATTGTGGCACCCATCGATTCCGTGCTGCGGCGGCCTTCGTCGCCCGCTGGAAATGCCCCCCGCTTTTGCTTTTTCGTCCGAGGCGTCGGACTGAGCCGCGGCGGCCTTATCGTGCTTGCGCTCTCCTAACGACGTCTGCTGCCCTAACAAACGCTCGCCCTGGTAACGGCGCTACTTTCGCTGCCTGCTGAGCGCGTCGAGAAGCTAGGCGAGTAAGAGGACATATGCAAAAAAGACGCGCCATCTAGTGTACTGACGATCCGTTATGAAGTTTCCGCCCTAGGGGTTGGGGTCCCGTGCCGATAGTTTGGCCCGAGAGACATCTGTCGCAGAAAAGTCCGAGTCGTAGGTATGAAATATGAGCGCGTCTATACTGACACTCTATGTCCGAACCGTTTACACGGCGTCTTCGATAAAGACCGCTTATACCTGGTTGGCCCGTTCAATTGCTTCGGTGACGAGTCTCGGAAACCTCGTTTTTGACAATTCATACTCGTGACCGTGTTTCTGCGTTGCACCGAAGCTAAACAACTCCCCGTTCGATGTGCAGTCGCGGACGCTATGAAAAAGCTCAGGCGAGCGCGTGGCTCCCAAGACCTCCTCTGCTAGCTAACGGAAGAAAACTGAGTTATCATTATTTACACAAACAACCTGCAGCGCCGAAGCATTATAGCAGGGAAACGCAAAATAAAACACATACTTACGAACATAAATACAATTACAAAAATACAATAAATACTCTTAAATAAAAGAGCACACAAACCCTTGAATGTTAAAAAATTTAGGATACTGAAAAAAATATCCTACGTCATCTGTAGTAAATGCTGATGCAGGCAATGATTTCCAGTCCGTTATTGTACGAGGGAAAAATGAGTTTTTCTTTTATAATCAGTTCTGCAAAAGATTTTCTTGATCTTGTTACAATGATCTTTTCTGGTTGAAATATTGTTTGGTAATTCAAGATATTTATACTTATCAAATCTAGTTAAGTTACTAAATATAGAAAATAAAAACTTTAGACGAAATTTCTGTCTCCTTAAATCTAATAGTTCCCAACCGATCTCACGTTTAATTTCTGTCACACTGGATGTTCTAACGGATAAGGTGCTGACATTGCCTTTTTCAAGTGACGGGTAACACACTTTAGTTACTCGTTTAATCTTCTTCCCAAAACCTAAAAAAAAATACACGCAAATTTGTTTTTGTTTTTATACCTCGTTTTACTTTAAAGGGATACTTCTACGAATTTTGAAATATACCTTTCGTAGGCGTATTATGAACCACAATATCCGTAAATGACAATCGCACGTTTGTATCTTGAGCCTGGTGGCTGTGTTTTTCGTTATAAATGGCCCCCTCTGGCGAGCGCTCGGAGAGCAGCCAGCGGAGAGCACGTCAAATCCGGTGCAATCGTGACGTACTCTGTCTTGGGACGAGCAAAGCTGCAGCCAATGTTATTTGGCTGCAGCAAGGCTGACGTTTGACAAGACGATTGGAAGCAGGGCATCTGGCCACTGCCATGTCTCTACCCGTGCGGGCAAGAACGCGAAATTTCAAGCCTGCCAAGCTACGTTGAGGCGCGCGCTGCACAAGCCTGCTCGCAGAGGGCACAAGTGAGGCTATAGCTCTAGGTGATACAGGGATCGTCACTACCTGTGAATGTTCCTAGAAGGACATTGTAATGAGAAGGTTCGAAACCCTTGGCAATATGTAAATAAAACTCTGAGACAAGACCTAGAAAATCGGCAATTTGCAATATAAAAAAAAAAAAAAAATAGGAAGGGAATTAGATACGAAAAATAGAAAATTGGCAAGGAATCGGCGTGTCTACAAATTCCGGATCAGTTCGAAGATTCAGACCTGTAGCAGTGTTGGCGTCACAACGACGACCATGTGGTTTCGCAGTCGGGATGCGAGGATGGGACTTGGATTATGGTGGAGCGTCGGGGTGCGGGCGTCTTGCATGCCTTTTGGTCTTGAACCGATCGAAGGTTCGGCACGCCGGTGTTTTTTCTATAAAGGATCAGTCTTGCTCGAGCGTCCTGAAGCCGGTGTTGGTTCTTGCCTATGACCTGGCAGCCCAGTCCTGGTTTGGGGCGTGTCCCAAACCAGGACTTGGATGTGATGATGTGGATATCTAACAATACCCGCATCATCACAGGCATTACAAACGAGCCTTTAGCGACATCCACAAGGTACCATTTGCTAATTGTTTATTCTGTCTTAAAATTACTTTGGTCTTTTTCAAACGAGACATCAGGGTGTCGAATGCGATACTGCTCTAGAACCCGTATACACCAACTCATGTTTACAAACAAACCGGAGCGCCCGGAGCGCCCCTAGCGGACGCCACCGGCGCCGCGCATGCGCGATGGGGGTGTGGGCAAGAAGCTCGCCGTCGCCCATAAACAGACCATTGAAATGCGATGTTGTCGGCGTCGGTGTGAGTGCCCCGGCCCTTTTTCGCGTTCGAATTGTTGGTTCCACGTCTTCCTGGCGATGTCTGACTATTTTGAGCGCGTCAGCGAAATTACCGAGGCTCGTTACACCGCAAAACTTCGCGTGAATAATGTGACATGTGGCGATTCATTCCGCGTGGAAGCCGCAGAATGTACGCTAAAGCCTGATTCGCATGATAAGATTTCGTTCAGAATTTTCAGTCGCGACGCCGCTCGGACTGCAAAAGCGTGAACCGTAGCTGAGATGGTCGACGACGATACGGAAAATCGCAAGCAGAATCGGACCAAGTGAGTTAGGCATAACAACAAGTCGGTGTTGGTCACTGGAATGACCAACATCTCCTTGTATCTACTGTTTACATCGAGCCTGCTTACCAACCTTCAAATTTAAGTCTTTTGAGGCCTGCACTCACTTCTTATCGCAAGTACCGGGCCAACATTTGGTCTACGGACCGGCGTCGTCTAAGAGAGCAGACGACAAGCAGAAACGTTTGAAAGAGCAGACGACACTTCGAACAATCAGGCGGCCGTTTGAACTTGAAGACGCACTGAACGTACTCCACAGGTGGTCCGCACAACTTGACAGTTTTCTGGCGTTCATGTTGGAACAAAACAAATAAATCTGATGACCACAAGTATCCGTGAATTCAACCCAAAGTGCTTCCCGCCCAAGCAATCGTGTCCGACGGCGTCTGCTTTTCCCTTTTCACGGCACATATCCAGATTCTCTGACGAACCGAGCACGTGAAAACTGACCTTCAAACCTTTCTCGACACTTTTGGTACGGCCCCAGTCGCGGCGTTTTGACGAGAAGGCAGGTTTTTGTCTGGTTCCTTTCAAAACAACGCAGGAATACACGTCTGGCATGGGGACTTCTGCCCACAGCCCCAGACCGGAAGTGCGACCGACGCGCCACCACCGCGCCGTGGCGTCACAGAGATGAGTTCGTGTATAGACCAAGATATATGGGCTCCACAATTTCGTTGTAGTATCCCTTCAACCCCAGACGCAGCCGACGCTACGAGCTGATGGGACCTGTGGGACAGCGGCAAAAGTACAGTGAACTAGTTCACTCTGACAAAAGGGCACAATAAAGGCCTGTTTACACGTACATCGCAGCGCTATATGCACTCCACTAATTTTGCACCAAGCGCGTGCTGACGGGAGCTTTCACCAGATTTGTATCGCACCGTGAAGACTGTTCCTCGTGGCAGACGATAAGAAGCTAACGACACTCGAAGAGCGTGTCGTTAGCTCTACGAGCGCTCAACTGCACAGGGGAACCTTTATGGAATTCCTAATCTTTCTTACGTGTTCTATTATCACTGAACCAATCATAAACAAGAAAAGTCCCAGGGACTTCCGGTTTTGATGCTGCTTGATTGGCCGCATTAGCTCGTAGCCAATTCATACATTTCTGCACTCAATTAAAACCTTCAAAATTTTGCCTGACCTTTTTTTGCCACACTAAAAGTCCCACTTTAGAAAAACCCAACACCCACGCGCTTTGTCCCAATGTCAAACAGCACTTTCGGAAAAAAAAAAAAAGAGCTTGGTTATTGTTAGTTTTTTAATAAAGAGTAACTCAAGAATAACGTCCGTTACGTTTTATGAAGAACGGTAGGAGTAACGCGTTCCTTTTATTCTGAGGTAACGTAGGTCCGTAACGCGTTCCTTTATTTTCCAAGTAACTCATAACGTATTTCGGTACTTTTTTTTTTTTATTGTAACGCTTACAACATTGAAAGAGGGCATGGAAGTTTCTGAGCGATCCATCCTTGTCTGGGGGAAAAAAACAACAAAAAACAAAAAACGAAGGCTGTTCTTTTTAGATTCGGCCAAGGCATGGACGTGAGAAAATTCTCGAGTAATAAATCCTGCGGATCTTCGCGCTCTCCCCGCATCTGTCCAGCTGCCTCATACATCAACGACGCCTGCACTTCGGGAAACTCAACGAAAACAACAAAAAGAGAGATGCGCTTGCCGCCAAACAGAAAGAGGTGCGACAGACACAACATGAGCTGCGTTGATTCGTCGCCGCTTTGTCTGTAGCATGATCCTCCCCGTTATCTGTCGATCTAAGTAAGCCTTTCAAAAAGAAAGAAATCCTGGATGAAATAAGGCCGAGCATAGTGAGTTTCCCCAAGTAAAGTGTTGTACCCTATTAGCTCGAATCCAGACAAGTGCATGCTTCTGAAACAGGGTAACTTAATACCGCACTTTACTCGTTATTAATTCAAATAATATGTAAGTTAGTTACTCGTGACTCCGATTTAAAAGGAACGCGTGGCACGCGTTCCTTGGCACGTGACCAATCCATCAAATCAGTTTCCGCTAGAGTTAGCGGGAAAATGCACGTCATGTGGCCAAAACATCAATTCAGTTTCAGGCACCAATCCAGTTTCCCCGCTAAATTTAGCGCGGAAAATCAACGTCACGTGACACAATTCTCTTGAGCTTTAAAGCTAGAGGTCGCTGCGAATTGTTTTCCTATACACCTGCTTTGTCTGGCACGCTGCGTGCGCACCTGTTTCGTACCAATGAATCACTTAACCACTTAGGAAGCAGCTATACTCTGTTCACCCTTAAGCTCGGACGCCGGACCAATCAGCTGTCCCCGTTTCATCACCTGACCCGGCTCTCCGCGCGTGGATATATATGCGAGAGCGTGACCACGTGGCGAGAGGAGTTGGACACGTCCAACGAGGACGTAGCTTCCAGCGCAGTTTCAGATTTTAAGGTTGAACGGAGCCTAGTACCGTATTTACTCGAGTAATAGCCGCACTATTCATGAAGGCGTCCCTTGCGTCTACTTTCCCACAGAGCACATATACAGCCAATCATTGCGTTGCGCAGAAATAACATGACGGATAATTAGATCGAGAGCAAGATTCTCCATACAAATGCAATCTTCACAGATGTCATCTTCGCACGAAGACGTTATCTCTGTCCTGTAAACAGTTGGAATCATGATGTCGATCGCGGTGATGGGCCATCTACGTGCTCCGCGGAAAAGCGAACCCTCAGGTTTTTCTTCGTAAACAGTGCGGCTATTGCTCGAGTAAATACGGTAGTCGCTTCCAAATAGTGTCGTATAGTTAGTAACTGCTTGCATTTTAACACGTTCAGTGAGGGATCCTTGTGGCTCTTCGCATGGATGGATGGATGGATGAATACGGCTGAGCCCTTTGGATCGGGCGGTAGCTTACGCCACCTAGCCATTTTGTTTTACCATTTAAGCTTAGACTATTTAAATGTGAAATCTATATTCACTCCGCAGTGCAAAGAAAGTGAGGCTATGAAACCCCCTTGCCATCAGTGAATAAGAAAATACCTAGTTTTCTCTCGATTTCTGCCACCATTCACTTAATCTTTGCTTGGTAATCTCTACAGTCTTGAAATCCACTCTCCCTTCGCTGTCTCTAAAACCCAATGACTTTATTAAATCTATGTTGTCTTCCGCACTTTACTCGTTATTAATTCTCCAACTCGCTGCTCGCCCTCTCGTGGCGGAAACGGGAAGCTCTCTAGCGAGGGTCCCCCGGATCGCCTGTTCAGCGGGCGTGGCAAAACTGCTTTTGATCTTGGTTGGCGAACAGTCATTTCCGAATGCAAACAACTCTCTTCACTGTCCCAATGAAGTGCTGCAGCACGCATGGGATTGAACCATACTGCTTAACCGGTTTTCCAACACCAAGGGAATATGCCGCAGTGAAGATGCGGGCAAGTGAGTAGGCGTTCCTTCTAATTGGAAAGCCTGAGATTGGCAATACGACGGCGTGTTTGGACAGCGCTTAAAGCGACAGAAGTCGAATTTTTACGACGTGTTAGTGACCTCAACGTCGTTAGCGCATTCCGAAACGTAATCTTTCCGTTATATACGAGGTGGCCGTCATTTCTCCCCTCGTTCCTCAAACCGTGACGGTTCGGGGAGGACGGCGTGGAGGACTTCCGGTCAATTTGGACGGGTTAACGTGGCCCTGGCCTCATGTCATCTCTCGTGGTGTGGTCAGACAGAGATGACTGATCGCCGGGGGACACTAGACCTTTTACGAAATGTACGACATCCTCGGCGGCGTCGAAAGGATCGCTGGAAAGTTACATCCTGTATCGAACTGACTGTAGCAGACGACGGAAGTCGCCACTGAGGAAACGCAGGCGAGCGGGCTGACGGCGAGAGTGGAACTGCGGTGCCCCGGCCGTTTCTCTCTCTCTTAATTGTCACGTGATAGATGCTACGGGAGCAAGGAGCAGCATAGAGGATGCTCCAACAATTACGTGCTCCGCGCGTGGCCTTCTGGGATTGTTGCGAAAGGTTCTATTGAAGTGTTTAGCGTTACGTCCGACGTAGCACAAGTTACGTCCAAATCTCCGCCTTCCTTAGGTTTACGGGGGAGAGAGAGAAGGGCGGGGGGGGGGGGGGGGGGTAGCGGGGGGAGGGTTAGGTATACGCGTTTCAGTGCTCCGACCGGACAAGCCCCAGCGAAGGTCTATTGGGAGCTTCGCCTGGAGGTTTGGGGATTGTGACCTCAAGTCTTCGGTGGACCCTCGCTTAGCGTTCCCGTTTGAGTCACTCATTTGATTCCAGATTTTTTTTTTCGCGGCCATCTTACCCGGGACGTTAATGTAGAACTACGGTGACAGGAACGCGTGTGCGACTGCTGTTTTCGCCGCGTCCTAAAGAGTGGTCCCTGGACTTCCGCCTGATGACGTCATAGAAGAGCCATGTTATCGTCGTCGGCCGCGATCCTGGCAGTGTCACAACAGCAGCGGTGGTGGATGCCGCAGCCTGTTGCAGGTCGCTGTCCAGCTCGACAGTCCGCGGAAGCTCCAGCAGCCAGATGCTGAGACGTCGCGATGACAGCGACACTCACCTTCTCGCGTGCTTGTACCGGAATTTCTACGCTGAACTGCCGGGATCGTGACAGTCGGAAAGCAGCACACTCCTGCTTTTATGACGTCATTCGTTGCCACTATACGGCACCACTTTGGATACATGGGCGGAATAGGACGCAAAACACACCAGCGTTCGATACACCGTAGTAAATCCTCCCTGCGTTCCAATCTACCTCTAATGCACCCGCGAAAAAAAAAAATTAACGATTGGATCTTGACAGCCGTTAGACATTCAGGATTCAGTCCCCGAAAGGCGGTCATGCGTTCGCTACTGCAACCGATTTGTCCGCAAGAGCGCTAATTCTGGCGCTTCCGCTTCTACCAATCTCCGGACCAAACGACGAGTCTCAAAGAGACGCCTGCACTCGGGAATGCGATCTGGGGAGGGAGCTCGGGTAATGAAGAGAGCATAACGACGTTTTGGGCGAAAAAGGACGGCTGCGATGTGAGCGATTTTGCCACCGAGACACGCCCTATTCGCCGGCCGATGAGTGGAATGCGAATGATAGCTTTCCGGAGTGTACCGCCAGCACGCACGCGGGCGTTTTCGGGAGTGTGGATATCGAGCGCTGGTGAGCGGTGTGCTTCCATGGGCTCGCCTCCCACTGCATCTAACTCGCTAGGCTGGGCAATTTGCGCACGGCGGTGCGCAATAACACCTAAGAGACAAGGCCTGCGCGTGACGTCATCGTTAGTGGACCCACCCTGAGCGGAAAGCACGCCGAAACACGAGGAGAGACGCCGTGAAACGGCAGACGCGTCCGTCTTGGTGTCACCGCGTCTACTGTGTCCTACTGCATCTACCGCGTCCCTACTATACGGCGTCCTACTGCATCTAACTCGCTAGGCTGGGCAGTTTGCGCACGGCGGTGCGCAATAGCACCTAAGAGACAAGGCCTGCGCGTGACGTCATCGTTAGTGGACTCGCCCGGAGCGAAAAACACGCCGAAGCTCGAGGAGAGACGCCGCAAAACGGCAGACGCGTCCGTCTTGGTGTCACCGCGTGCCAGCGTCGCGCTTATTGTGAGACGCTGAACGACGCGCTGACGGCGATGCTGACGCAAGGTAGGCGCGACGCTGCGCTGATCCACCAGTGATGATGTCTTTGGGGTAATGACGCGGGCCTTGGTCTTCTAAGGTGGCCTTGCGGTGCACAGGGACGTGCTCCTGCGTTCCTGAGGGTGCCCGAAACGAGCCTCTGGCTGCAAATATCCCCCAAACAGTCCAGCGGTGCTCGTCTTGCGTCATTGGAGATCAAATATTGTACGAGTGTCCCCCGGAGACATGGCCACTCCACAGCGTGAGAGTTGGGCCGCCCCTTGCGTGCCTTGCGCGTTTGTTCACAAGGCCAATGACGGCGCGCGGTTGGCAGCCTCCTTATCGCCTGTGCCCCGCGCGTTTCCTCCCTCCTTGCGTTTCGATGCTCTAAAGTCGCTGGATCCTGGGAAAGTAGCGCCGTTGCCTTCCCTACCTACTAGCCGGTCACAAACGGATACTAACATACAGCCGACCCAAACCTCGCAAGGCGATTGGCTAATCGGCCTACGTTGCCATGGAAATCGCCATCTTGGTCCATTTAAATCTTCGAAGCTTCTAGGGGGTCGTTCTAAACCAGTCGCGCCAAGATCACCATGGAGCATCATCGTACTGGAAGCGTTCCTTTTCAATATAAGAGTCTTTGGCACTTCGTATGCAATCAACTTATCAATCATGCCAATCTCCATGGATCTCTTACAATTATATTGTTCTTCTTGCGCATTTCAAGACAGTAAACTTATTTTTCAGTGCCTCCAAGCACCGACACAGCATCTGGTGGTGGTACGAACGTGTACGCCTGTTTCGCCGGTGTGTGGTTAGCGAAATCTCGGTATACAAAAAACGACTCAATAAAGCTACCCGTCACCAGCGAATCTAGATAGGCTCACCAAGAACGGAGGGGTCAAGGAGAAATTGCTCATTTCATGGACCAAGATGGCGACCACACGCGGAGCTTGGCGTTACTTTCCCAGGATCCAGCGACTTTACGATGCTCCAGAGCCGCGCATTGGAACGCTCGCGACGCCATATTTGAGGGCGCTGTATAGAGCGGCGCATGCTCGGGAACGAGCTCACATTATTAGGCTGCCAAGACCGGCAATCTTGGTGGTGTGGAATGCACGTTACAAAAGAACTGTGGAAGCGCGCCACCAGCACACGCTCGGCAGTCGCGCACACAACTGTGCCGTCCAGAGTGCGAGTGAACGTAGCTTCGGCAAGCTTTCAGTTGCACGAGCTTGCCCGCACGAGCAGAGGCATGGCGGCCGTCAGTCGCTTTGCTTGCAATCGTCTATGTTTCGTTGCACTTTGTGCGCGAGCGAAGCAGAAGCTCGAACACGCGTTGCACCGAACGACACTTGCACTGCACGGGCGCGCGGCAGGGCGTTTCTTTCAGATGTCATGCGCGCGCTCGCTGCCTTCTGTGGTGCTTTGACTGTGCGTCCATTGAGGCTGACGAGACGCCCAAGCGTGTTTGAAGGCTCGTGATATAGGCAACAGAACCGAAGCAGAGCCGTGTACAGAGAGGATTTGGTTAATGGGAGGAGCGGGCAGAGCCAGGGCGTGCAGCAGACGCAGAAAGACGGCTTGACAAGCTCTCCTGACCAACCAGAAGCCGAAAAGAATCTCCTAACGGTAGTAGCGAGAAACTGTTTTAATCGTAGATATGTGGCGTAAGAGTTAAATGTAGTAACCCTTCATGGTTGAAAACAGGGCACACGTGATGTTTTTAGTATGATCATGCAGAAAGATGTAAGAAACGAATGTGCCGCTGGAACTCTGTCTTGCTCAGAGTGTTACCTCTTGGACGGCAGACAGCCGGCTCTCGGCGCCTGGCGTACGGATTATGTCGATCGTCCCGCTAGTCGCGCTCTTCCACCATGATTTCGGATGACCGTGATTGAAACATCACGCCACAAAGAGTTACTCCGACGCACTTATTAATTTCGTTTCTCGCGACCACCGCCAGGGTATTTGTTCCGGCTTCTGGATGGCGACATTCGAATATGTGAAGACGCTCTGGAACACGCCCAGCACGCTTTCGGCCAATGGCGTCTCCTCATTTTACTGCTACGCTTCGCAACGAATGAACGAACTCTCTGTATATGCGGCACTGAACCAAACAAGCCCCCCCGCCCTCCCTCTCACACTTAAAGTACTACGGAGTACAGTAACGCCTCTCCAGCAGTGTGCCTCTCGCAAAATCGAAGCGATTCTAGCGCGATGTAGTGCCGCGCCAAGCATCTTGGGTACCTTTTGGCCAACATTTCGGTTTCGATTTGCCAACCTCCATTCCCGATATCCCACCACGACCATGTACGGCGCGTGTTTTTTTAATCTGGGTATTTTCTCTTCAATTTAAGGCGCGGCCTACCAACACAGGAATAGTGAATACAGGAATACAAAGAAAGAAAATGAAGGGTACTGTGCCGATCATCCTGTTCATGCATCGTCTCAATGTCCTAGGCTTCTTAGATGATCCCTGGGCTGGGAGGGTTACGCTGCAGTCTGGAGCCGTGGTAGGTCGCCTTAAAGGTACGAGACGCGGACGGCCGCTCTCCAACTCCTCGTTAAATCTAGGCTGGTCCTTACGGCCGCTGGAGGTTCGTGTTTCGAAGAGGACGCTAACGAAGATGAGTGGCTGTAATACAAGCGAGCGCTGACTTTAGTTTCGCGCAATGCTGAGATCCGCTACTTTGTCAACCGAAATCAAAACCATGCCACTCGTCTCCACGCCAGACAGGTCCCATTCATTATCCAAAGCGCGCGGTGTTGCACGAAGGAATTTTTAAAACTAGTTTATTGCAAACTATTAAAAAAAAAATGCGCTAAAAAATAGAAAACTTGCGGGCCAGAGTTAAGGCGGGAACAGATATTAAGAAGTAGTTTCGCATCCTAATTTTAAAAACGAACCACGGGCGGAAATGTTGAATATGGTTGGAGCGAAACCATATCTTCTATTTCGTGCAGTAAATACGCGGGATTCTCGAAGTTAGCAAGAAAAAACTTTCGCGTGCTTTGAATTCTGCACGAATTTCGGCTGATTTTTTCGCGCACACGGTGCGATTTTACCCGAAATTTCTCAGTTGCGACGTCGCTCGTGAGCCAACAAATGCGGTACCAAAAGTTGCGATGCTGAAGGTCACAGCCTCAAAACCGCGGGCCAAATCGCACCACCTTCTATTCCTGAATCACATGGTGCAATTTTGATCGCGATTTCGCAACTACGATACTTGAGCCCCCACCACATCTTCCCCACCCTTTTTCTTTGCCGAACGAGCGACATTTCAACCGCGAAATCGTAAAAAAAATTCGCATCGTGTGAACCAGGCATAAATTAGGCTTTCGTAGCCACGTGGCAACAAGGAGCAGTTTCTACCAGCAGGAAAGGGAGAATAAAATACATTGCGGCGAATGTGCCGGCTTTTTTCGAGTGAACGTGAGCGCGCGGGAGCGATACCGAGAAAGAGGCGTCGTTTGACGGCCGTAGCAGCGTTGACGTGCGCCACTCGACGCCTGGCTGCTTCGATCGACGCCCGTGGCCCGTCTCCCGTCCTCAGACGTCCGAACCGAATCAAGAGGCGTGTCCCCGGCGATGTCAGCGACGTCGCTTTCAGCTCGCACGGTTTCCGAATGAGTCGAGAGCTCACTTCCTCTTTCAAACGACGTTTCTTTTTTTTTTTTAGTGACATTTGAGTTATTTTGTGTCAGGCAACGCTTTACATTACTTGAAAAAAACGTCTTGTGCATACGCGTGCGATATGTTGCCCTTCGTTTTTTTTGGGAGAACCCCTTGTTTCTTCGCGTGGAACAGCCTTCCTATAAGTGCGGCCCATTTTCTGGAATCTGTCTCTATCCTAAACAGGCAAAAGATGGTTCTTCGATTCTCTCCCTCTTTCTCGTATATATGTCGAAAAAAATAACGGGAGTTGCCCAGCGCAAGTAAAAAGTTGGTATAAGCGTAGAAAACGATATAAATATATATTTGTAATATACGTATCCATAACTCCAGCCCGTCGCTCGCCCTCTGGCGGACGAACGAAGAACCAGAGGAGTGGGGACCGCGGCGGAGACGGTGGCAGGAATTGTCGGCCTAGGTGCTTCTGTTACTGCAAGGCTTTCGTCGGTATGTTCGTGTATCATCCAGCGCTAACGAAAAAAAAAAAAAAGCGAGTGTTAAAATAGGAATTGTTTTTTTCAGCTCTTCTGTCTTTAATATCAAGATGTGCATTTTCCTAACGCACGTCAACATCTGCGTCACCTCAGATATGCTCCTGCCCTGACCACTTCGTATTTGTAGTTAAATGAGTATATTTTAGCAGACTGACCAGCGTTAGCGAGCGAACGCACGGGAAATCCTGGGGAACCTATCCCTGTTTTTTCCGCCATCTTGAGACTACGGACCCCGCCATTTAGAAGGCGTTAGAGTTTCGAATATAAGCATATAAGCTCCACATAACAGTGCATAAGTCACTGCTATTACCAACGATTTAATCTGTAAGCCCAGTTTGAAGTAACATTCACGAAAAAAAAAAAAAAAAACAATCACAAGATAGAACGCACACTAGGTAAAGCTGTCCGATTTTTGTTTTTCTTTAATCGCTTTTGATTAACAGACTCTGACTCCCTAATTAATTCCGATGCAACTGCTCTGCCCACAATTACCAGCACGATGTTGAGCCGAATTAATTTTTTTTAATTGCCACTCGTTCATTACTTGATATTCAAAAATATATTACATGTTCAGACTTCTATAATGCAGCTAGAACGAAACATATCATATTTATTGTGCGACATGGCTGTAAACAAACTCTTTTCGAAAACTCTTTCTTTGTTTGTTAAATATATCGATGAATGGAAGTGCCTATCGACGGATGCTGTAAATAGCAAAAATATTTCTGGTTTTCCTGGAAAACATTTTTAATACTTAAGTGTGTCTGCACTTTTAGAATGACTACCAACCTGTATTTGCCTCACGGCCAGTAGCACGTTAAAATAAATAAATAAAGAAAAAAAAATAATTTGCATATCGAAACAGGTTTATATTCAAATATACGAGAGAAGACATTTAATTCATGAAGTCCGAGTTTGCCCCTCAGGAGCTTTTCGATCCGAGGCAATGCTAAGCTGTGCGCCTCGTGCAACACGCAAAAAAAAAAAAAGAAAAAAAGAAAGAAGTTAGACGAGGGCGTTTAATACATTATTCGGGTTGCCATTCCTCGATTAGGTGGAAGCGGGAGCGCATAAGCAAGGGACACTCGATAACCCCCGGAGTGCCGCAATCGACAGAAACGTCGGTGAGGCATAGAGAGTGACTGAGCGAGCATTTCCCCAGCGGGGTTCGTCGGAATTACCGAGTCCCGGGCCTAGAAAGGTGTTGTCTGGATACCATTACTCAGACAACAGCTTTCTAGTCCCGGGACTCTGTAATTTCGAAAGAAATTACCGAAATTAAGCTATGCAAAACGTCACGCCTGCATTGCTTAATGTCACAACTCAGATTGCGGTTGTTGGTCTAAACAGATGTTTCGGCATCGTCATTCGCTGAGCTGCCTCCGTAAGTTGCGCTGATTGGCTTACCGATTGTTGTGCGGGAAAGTAGACGCACGGGCTTTTATTTACAGTGTAGAAGGAGTCGAGGTGTAATGGGAAGAGCATCTTGATCGTGGCGGCAAACTAAGAGGTTCGAACAGTTGATTACCGATGATCGGGGTAGATGGTGTGTTGCCTAAAACCGCGTTGTCACGTGAAAGGAAAGCTCCGAATGTCCGAATTAGCGGCGAGATGTTTTAGTGGCGCCCTCCTATGGTTCCCCCTTGTGACGTCATTACCTTGCGAACAACAAGTTCGATGGTGTTTGTAAATAGCATGGTGGAAGCCTTAAATGATTGCGCTCTCAAAGCAACACTGCCAACACCGTCAAAATTAAAGTTCTTTCATTCCTCTTATTTCCGTCGATGGCATACCCTTTTCGACGTCATAGTCAGCTTTTGGGCCAATCGTGGAAGGCCGACCACAGCGACGCTTTCGGTCGCGCGCGCGGCTAATAGCTCGCAATCTGCCACATATTCCGCAGCTGAAGCGTGAAACACGGTAGTTATGGTTTGTTACCCTTCATGTGCAAGCCAAGCCGAAGCTACAAGTACGAGCGTGGTAAGGCCGCTTCACGCAGCACCGCCTGTTTATGTTGCATTTTGTTTCGAAAGCTCGCGTCTGCTTATGTCGAGAGTCACCGGAACATCTGTGCTTCGTACGAAGCCTGGCAACAAGTTAAAGGAGTATAGCTTCACACGCGACATTCGAGGCACGGATGTTGCGATCACTTTTATATGCTCCGTTTCACCTTATGTTGTACCGCAGCGAAGGCTGGAAGCGCGAGCCCATAGTGTTGGCAGCTGCCCTTAATGCACGAGAGCTTGTGCCGTCGTGATCTGCCCCAGAGCAAGAAGCTCGTGCTTGTAGGCTTTCCTGCGGTACATCATAAGGTGAAATAGAGTATGGCTAAAACGTAATGCGAAAAAAAAAAAAAAAAACGCAAGCAAACGCCCCTGTGCGAAACGGCCTTTACCCTGTACGACGCTTCCGTTACAGTACTTCCGTTGTACAAGCACGCCTGCTGCGCCCGGCCTCTGGGAACCCGGAGCTCGTTCTTGCATTATCTGCTATGCTCCCACGAAAACAACACTGAAACGGACTACGGATCAAGAAACGGCTTCAGGGCTTCTGACGCCTGCTATTTTCAGCATTTGTCTGTACGGCGCGTGTTCCGACTTGGGGCTTCGCGAACCGGTCGAGGTTCGAGTTCGACCAGGTTCAACTTTTTCGAACTTCTTGTGAAAAATTCGACAAAGGATCGACTGAGGTTCGACTGCTATGCGCATGCGCGACAGGCTGGCCAGTTGGCTTCGGATTGGATGGTGATGGCTAAGGGATGAATTAAGGGCAGCACTGATTGGTTATTTCAGTTAATACAGTACAAAAGAAATTAAGTTATTACCTTCTTCAGTGATTAGAATTAGTTCCTTTTAATTGCAACTGTTCATAAAATTAAAATAACCCTTTGCATAAAAAACAAAATTCTCCAAACCTAGGCATGCTGGTATCACGGTCTGGCCACACTGTCCACAAAGTCGAATCGGTCGAATCTGGTTCAAAGGTCGAAGGTTCGTCGAACCGGTTCGACCCAGTCGAACCCCGAAAGTTTGACCTAAAAATCCGGTTCGACAAAAGTTCACGACACCCCAAGTTCCAACTGCATTCCGAATGGGCGAACATGCGCCTGTTTGGCTGTAAACATAGCATGGACCGTCATTTTCCGAACAGAGTAGCACCAAGGGTGTCCGGTGGCGCCCTCTTATGGTTTTTTTCGTGATATCAAGACTAGTTTTTGCCTCGCCTCGACGCCAACCCTCGGAATCCCGGCTACATTTTGTCGCGAAGTTGGAGGTCGACGGTGTGCGTAAAACGGACGCCAAAAGTCCGCCTTCCCCCGCCCCCCCCCCCCCCCCCCCCCCCCCCCGCCCCCACCAGTCCTCGTATTCTTTTACTCTTTCTGTCGATGAAAACTCGCTAAAGACGTTGTGAGCGCATAGCCAATCATCGAAAGCCAACTACGCCTATGCTTTTGGCCGCGCAAGTCGACACTATTATACTCGGCGACAACTTTTCTTGGCAATGGAGTGGAAGGTAGAGGCCCGCGTCCCCTCTCCCATTTTGAGTGTACGCAGGCTCTCCTCCTCTCCCCGGAAATGGGGGAGGAGGAGAGCCTGCGTACACTCCAAATGGGAGAGGGGACGCGGGCCTCTACCTTCCACTGCATTGCCAAGAAAAGTGGTCGCCGAGTATAGGTGTCTGAAGTAGCGGCCGGGCTCTTTAAATCGACCGCTAAATTCGGTTTCTTAACTTATCGCGCTACGATTTTGTGCAGCGTTGCCCACAGGTGGTACATCTTTCCTACAAAATTTGGAAAGAGCGAGCTTACCTGAGGAAAAGTAAAAAAAAAAAAAAGACAAAAAGGCTTAACTCTTATGGAAATGCAGCGCAAGTCACCGGTCTTCAAACATTCACGAGGGCGCCTATTTGTTTGAAGATCGGTGGCTCGTTGGGTCTCCCTAGAAGTTAAGCCTTTTTGTCTTTATTTTACTTTTTCCTCGGGTAAGTTCGCTCTTTGCAAATTAAAAAAAAAAAAAAAAATGCACCACTCGTGCGCAACGCTGCAGAAAATCGTAGCGCGATCGGTTAAGAAACCAAATTTTGCGTTCGATTTAAAGAGCCTGGCCGCTATTGGGGACACCCGGTACTTCGCGCGCACTAAAAAACGAGTCAAAACTCAGCTAACATTTCTAGCAATCATTATTCGTTTAGGGCATATCAACTATTCAATCTTTTCCGAAATCGACAGAACACACAAACAAAAACTACGAAGAAAAAATTCACGCTCGATTTTGACGTATGTCGCGATTGGTACCTTGTTTCGGAAGGCGGCGTCGGTGGCTCTGTTCCACTGCTCCGTGTGCAGTCGTCATTCTATCTAGGCCTTTGGGAATTCCTTCGACGTCGGCGGTTCCGCATTCACGCCTCTCCCCCCTTTTGTCCAAGTCCGATTGTACGAGCGCCTGGCTTTGTGGGCGTTGTTTCTTCGTCTGCTTTCGACGGGTTCTATCGGTTCCATCGACGATGGACGACCGCGAGCCGCCGGTGCGCTCGTGCGACCGTCTCCGCCGCAGGGAGTCGATTTCCTGAAGACCTCGCTCGCTTTCCTCGAACCACTTTTTCTCCCGTTCAATTGCGTGTTCTTTTTCTTTAGATAACTGGGCGAGTTCCTACCTTCTCGAGGGCAGAAAATCCGAACGGCTATGTAGTAAAAAACAATAATAAAAATAATAATAATAACGTAGGCTACCTCTAATCTCTAGTTATGCATATGTCATCCGGGTTTACCGAAATAAGATTTTCTTTTCTATTGGAGTAAGTTTAAACTTGGCCCAATCAGGTTTTTGCTTCGTTTTCGTCTGAAGCATTGCGTCTTTATTTACATTTGTCTTTGCTCGTTTCAATAAAATGTTAACCTATACCTGGAAAAAAAAATTTAAACAAAATTAAAAACACGTTTTTAGGAAGCTAATTTACTAAACGAAATTTTCGCGTTGCCGATTTTGGGAGGAGCTTTTCTGTTTGATTTGTTTTAGGGTTTTGGTAACGCCGGCAGCGTCTTCTTAAAATTCACGTATTTATTCTAACAAAGAGACGTGGATTCCGTAAAGATGAACATTGCGCGGCGTTGTTACACGAACCTAGCGATATTAACTGCGAAAACACTTTTTCATAGCGTTTTCTACACTCTCCCCCTCCGGTGGGCAGAACGCTTTCTCCAAAAGAAGGAGTACCTGAGTGCCTGAAAGACTCTTGGCAATGGAAATCACTTCGAACGGAACACTGCAGGGAGATCGAACGCTTCCTACTCACGAATCTTTAGACTGCTCGGTCAGATTATTTGCAAAGCCTTCCGCCATCTTTAATTGCTCGCGTCGGGGTTATTATAATTGTGTGAGGCTCTTTCGACCTCGAGGCAATAATCGTGCCGCGTTGACGTGACTGGCGGATAGAAACTCTGTCAGGCTTCGTAGCGATTTCTCTAATTGACTGCTTCATATTTATTGCAAAGTACATATGTTATTTTTTATATAAAACGTTTTTCACTGAAAAAAGATGTTCTTATATACCGAAGAATCCCTTTCCTTCGACCTCATTGTCCGGCTGGAATGTTTCCGTTAAAACAGAACTTAGATCGCAAAACCCAGAAGAGAGAACGTAGACTTCTAATTCCCTAATGCTCTTTTAACAAGGGTACCAGTGTGCAGAAACTGCCCGAAACGTGTTTCGTCCTTGCCACATTGATTACACACTCTGCAGGGACATGTTCCAAGCATGCAGGAAGCTGCTTCGAACATGCTTTAGGCCTGTCTGCAAGTGCCATCATGCCTACAACCCGTGCCTTTTTTTTTTTTTTTGTCATGTAAAAGCAGTTTGACTGCGGAATTCAACGAAACATCATCAACTTTAAATAAAAAACAACTAAAAGCAATGCACACGGTTTGAATCTAATACATGGAGTCTCCGAAGAGAATAAATCCCATCGTAGAACCGTATTCAGATCAATTCCCGTGACAACTTAACCGAGGTCCTCGTACCGGCTCTGACGCAACCGCCGTTTCTTTCTTTTTTTTTCGCTTCACGGGTGGCGGAACTTGCGGAGAGAAGAAGTTCTGGTCGTCAAAGCACCGCTACACGAAACAAGAAAAGCAGAAGGTCGGAGAGAAAAAAAAAGAGCCGCTGCGTTTCGACCGTCGTCACGCCCCGCAGTTCCGCCGCTGGGAAACCGCCGCCGACCGCCAAGAGGAGGGACAAAGAAAGAACAAACAGCCGACTCCCCTTTTGATGTTTGGAGAGGGGGTCACGTTGGTGACGTTAGTCCGAGACCGCCGTCGGCGGCACATCGCGGGCCCTGTCGACGACAGCGGCTGGTGCTGTCGTTTGTCAGCTTCTCCGCAGCGCACGCCTGTCCACCGGGTCAGCCTCTCCCGTATCGTCGCAAGGGCAAACCTGGGCTCTCATGTTAGCTGCGTGCAACGGACACTTGCGAAGAGAAAGCGCGGGCGAGCTGCTGGATGACACCCGTCGTAAACTCGAAACAATTCAATTATAATAATAATGAAAAAAAAAAAAAAAAAACGGCCATAACGAGGGAGTTTTGACGCAGAACGTGTTTGGGGCTACGGTCGCGTTCACACTGGGAATACATTGTACAAGAGACGGTCTGCAAACACTGCATGAGGTGTGTTTCTGTCTCGTGTGACGGTCACATTGTTCATAAAAAAACCGTCCTCGGACATGTTCGAAACATGTATATGTACGAAGCAAACATGCTTGGAACATACGTGAGGAGGCGTGTACGTGGATGATTTTGCCATTTTGTCTGCAGACTCGATTTGAACCGGATCTCTATCCGGTTGAACATATTGAAGATAGAGTGAGGAGACAGACGAGCTGGGTTATGTTCGACATTTTTCTCTTTGTCCCCTCGTGAGGTCTTGTGTTTGTCCCCTTTCTGGTCCCTCGTCTCCGGATTTTTTTTTTTTTTTTTTTATGGTGTTGAAGTATGTTTAGATTTTAACGAATGGTCGGTCCGAGCTGCGACACTGGGCACAAGCACGTCAATCGTGAAGCTCGTGGTGTCAGACTAGATGGCGCTCGTATACCTGTAACGTCAAGACAGTAAAACCTTTATAATTAATAAAAATAAAAAAAACGTAACGCGAGAGTGACGTGCGTTACTTTTCATTGGTGACTGTAACCCTTACGCGTTGCGTTTCTTTTGAGGTAGCGTAGATCGGTAACGCGTTCCTTTTTCATCGCGAATCGCGAGTAAGGTATTTCGTTCCTTGTTTTCCGCAACACCCAGAGCACTGGGTTTGCTTCACGATGGACCGCAGCAGTGGACACTACGAGCCATCACGGCCATTCCAGGGCCATTGACATATCACGTGACTCTGGACTTCTGGTCAAAATGTCTATCGAGACGAAATGTCCATCCGGTCCTTTTTTCTATTTGCAAGTTTCGGAAACCCGATAAAATATATTCCTAAAGCGGGTCGAACTGGGAACCCGGAAAACAAAAGTGACTGAGACCTCGGAAACCGGAAAGTGTGCGAAAAATAAAGTGGTATTTGAAACTTTATCTTTACACATACACATCCCATGCCACTCTTTTCCCGGTGTTTCAACATTCGACCCAGTGACGAAGTGTCTTATAACGAATTCCCCTATGTGGCCAATAGCTCTGCTACGACTTGCCCTTTTACGAATTGTCTTTCAACAAACGCCCCGCCTCGTTGGAGGTTCAGTTTCAGGTTTATTGTACTCCATCGTATCCGGGGGTCCTTGTTGTCAACTGTAGTGGAACGTTGCTTGAGGCAGCAATGTACCATTTGTTCTGAAGCTCTAGTTTAAAAGTTTCCGCTACGAATGTCATCATGTGCAGCTCGTTCACTTTCAGCCGAAGCACGCGCATTAATGTTCCAAGTTTCAAAATTAGTACAGAGGCGAGAAAATGGATGCCCGTCTTTTGAAGCCCAGGAAAGTATTTTCTATTTTTCTTTTCGGAATTTTTTCAATCGCGCACCAGTCACTTATTGGAAATTTGTGTTTGTCCTTTGTCCCTCTTGTTCCCCTTCTCCAGGGATTATTTTCATCAAGTATTTTCTAGTTCTTTTTTTTTAATCTTTGTTTTCACTTATTCTTGACAGTGCATTATCTAAATGACAAAACGATTACAGTAATTGTGTAGCATTTTTTTTAGTTACACCGGAGCATAGGTACTACCAATACACGTTCCATTGGAAGCGGAGACAATCTCGTTTTTCTGAGCGCAAACATAATTAAAATTCGCTAGAACATGATTCCAGCCGTTCGATACCAAAACCGAGCTCTTCATAAGAGACCCGTGAATTTGAGTCTTTTTTGCGAGTTCGATATTTTGCGAATTTTTCCAACGAACTTTTTGAGATTTAGATATGTATACTGCGTATTCATTAGCGTGGGTGAATGATTCGCGGGTCCAGTTGTTCGTGATTGGTCTTTGAATTGTTAAATTCGTGAAACTGAAGTCTGCGAACATTTTCTTGAATATCGCTCTCATCTTTTTGGACTTCTACCACTTTAGTCTAAACCATTCGGCATCTTGTTCCAACTACTGGACACTTTCTGGCTGACGTTGAGCGGGCCGTAATGCTGTTCTGTGTTTCATATAGGAAAAGCTGTTCTCTTCTAAGCATCTGGTAAAATAAAATACGGTTTGCCACAAAATTTAAAAAAAAAGTCGCACAGATTTGGGCAAGCGGTCAGATTATAACCGCCTGTGCAAAACCCCGTATGTATTTATTATACCATATCATATCTGTATACAAGTCGGTATCAGCACCAGTTTTGAAACACGAGTCAACGAGGTAAACTGCTTCACGGCTCAAAATCTCCATTGGGACGAAATGTTCACCGAGTCAAAATCTCAATCCTGGTCAAAACGTCTATCGAGACGAGATGTCCATAGTGTCAAAAATGTCTAATATTGGACATTTTCATTCGATGAACGTTTTTACCCAGAGTCGTGAGTTGGCGCCCCACGCGTTGCTACTCCCCTCTCTTAGATCACGTGACACAGGCACCCGAAAAGCGAAGCACGCGTGTGCACAGCTTTAATGAGTGTTGGTGAAAAACTCGTTTATTACACCCCGCTTCGCTTTAAAAAGATACTGCAACGAAATTTCGGCGCTTATTTCTTGGTTTATTTGTGTTCAAGGGAGCAGTATCACATCAGACACACCAATTTTGTTAAATTGGTGTGTCTTGTTAAACGAATTAAACGATTCGCAAGAAGCACCTGGTCATAGCCTCCTCTATACGGAGAAAGCCTGGCGCGTCGCGAGAAAAGACGGCCGCCGTAAATGGGAAAGGAGGGGCGGAGAAACGGGAGCGGAGAGAACCTTGCCTGCTAGCGCCACAAAAGAGCGAACGGCCAAACGCAGAAACAATCTTTTTTTTTTTTTTTTCTCTCTTGTCGTTATCGCGGAGAGGAGAAACTCAACGTCCACCCTTTCCCGTTTCTCCCTGCGCCCTTTCGAATCGCCGCGCCCGTTCCTCCCGGAGTGCGAAAACGACGGTGACGAAAACACAAAAATAAGCGTGGTTCGGGGAGCGGCAGCTCATGACCCAAGCGCTCGCTGTCTACGTCTGCCCTTTCTGCTCTGCGCTACCATATTGGTCACCGTTCGGCGCGCTCCTCCTCTCCTTTTTCCTGCGGCCGCGCGCCCTATGGCTCCGTCGTCGATGTGCCAGGCTTTCTCCGTATAGAGGAGGCTATTACCTGGTGGATGTCGCTAACGCCTCGTATGTACTGCCCGTCTACGAACCTTGACAGGTTGTGACGGTAACTGTGTCGTGTCCGGCCACCACGAGAAAAAAGGGGAAGGATGAACTCTCCTCTTTCCAAGATTCCCCTTACCTGTCCTAGACGTCGCCATTGTCTTTCTACAAGATTAGAAAAGATTTACCCGTCACTCGAAATTCGCTCAGAAGTCGCTTTGGGGTTAGTTGCGGTGGCCTTACCGCTGGCGTGCTTCGGCCGCTTCGGTGGCTAGAACGGCTTGGACACCCTTTCGACGTCACCTTCGCCGCAGCTTTGCTCTTCCCGAGACAATCTACGTCACGATTTCGGCGGGTGTCACGTGCTCTCCGCTGGCTGCTCTCCGAGCGCTTGCCAGAGGGGGCCGTTTATAACGAAAAATACAGCCACCAGGCTCAAAGTACAAACGTGCGATTGTCATTTACGGATATTCCGGATCATATTCAGTCTACTTCTGAACACGACGGATTTACCAGTCGTTTTTTGGGCTACCCAAACAAATCGCACTTTCTGAATACCCGGACTTTAGTGACCTGTGTGCGCTATTTATTGTCTCTAAATTCAATATAGCCATTGAGAAACCATAAATGGAGATGACGCCGAAACTAACATTCAAATTTCACCACGCTCTCCAGCGGTTTGACGTCATAAAAGGGACAGACTCCCAGCTCGCGCAGGTAGGCATAAACAGAGTATGTCGGGCGTTTGTTTCGTAATTTCCAGAGAATGAGCTTCTAAGCATCTTTACCCACCACCGAGTGTCTTTTAATCGGTTGGAAACATGGCTTACTCCCCACTTTGTACCATTTTTGTCGTCACACTCCAGTGTTGCCAGTAAGGGCTCTCGGCTTGACAAACGCGATAAAGACGAAATTCGGAACTTCAAGAACTTCGCGAAATTTTCTTCTTTTCACACAATACTCGGGGGACTGGTACAGCCTAGAGCCACTAAATGAGCTGCGCCTATAGAGTACCGGCACTCCGCTCCCCGACATTGTTGTGGATGGGCGCCTCACATTTTGGTGCTTGTGTAGAGCAGATGTGAAAATTTTAAAAAGTGAAAATTCCTCAAAATTATATTCCTTGTTGGGAAGGTAATTTAATATTGCTTTGCACTGTCGCGCACTGTTTAAACATTTGTGGAGGACGGAAAAGCATTTCCTGCGATTTCAGACAAAGCTTCAGATAACTGGCAACCATGATTTTAAGCCACAATATGGGAAAGTGTAGTTACTCTGAAGCAGGGTGTAAGATAGACAGCTGGGGAAACGGCCCATAGAAGCCTAGCACAGCGCCGTGACCGGATTGTGTACTCGTCTGCTTGCGGGTACCACCGATTTGCGACAGATGGCGCTGCGGCGAGAGGAAAAACATCGGAATCGGATTTGCATGTAAATTTATGGGAGAGCGCGCAAAATAAACCGAGAGCACCAAAGTCCTCCAATAAAATTTCACGAGAAACCATCTCCGTCAGTTTAGCAGGTCGCCGCCGGTCGCCCACCCGGATTGAGAGTTCACGCTGTTCCACATAGATGGCGCCACAGAAAAAGAGACAACCGAGGGGGACACAATCCGGTCGCTCATTTGGCTCTCGTTTCCCCACCTGTCTATCTTACACCCTGCTCTGAAGGGTAGCTTATTTAGTGGCACTAGTACAGCCGTGTCTATCAATGTGTGGTAGACCTGGGTAGACCTAAAACTAGCAGCCTTAGCCTCCTCTGCGTTCAAATGCGACAGCCAAACGCCGGATGCCTGCGTTCCGCGTTTTAGCGCGTTCCACGAGTGCAGAGGAGACAAAGGCTGCTATAGCTTTAGCTCTACCCCCTAATCCTTCCAATCAAAACTCGGCATTCTGATGTCTCCTTCTCTCCTTGACTTTCTCGGAAAATAGCATTTCATAAAAAGAAAAACGAAATGTTTATTGCTTAAGTGCAACGAGTAATTGTCCCGTTAAATTGATCGCGAAATTGAACGCGGAACGTTAAATTATACAATAATTCAGGTTTTTCCGCTAAATTTAGCGGCAAAACGTTGGCTGATATAGCGAAATAAGCGAAATAGAACCTAACAACCTTAAAAAACTGTAACTTAAAATTCCGCGCGTCACTTGAGCTTTTTCTCAACGATCAAATACCCCCGGCTTAATATTATTTATTATATTTTTCTTTTTGCAGCTCTAGATACGAAAACAGCAGGCGGTGCCACTTTGAGCTGTCAAAACAATCGCACAGCCTCAAGAGAAGCTCGATATCCGGATCGTAAATAAAGAGCCTATAGATTCGAGAGAGGGAACCGCTTAAACCACGGGGACCGTATGCCATGTAATGGCGGACGCCTCCTGCGCCGATGGACCGAAAGTGCGCATGCGCCGCGTTTTCGCGTGGCGAGGAGGAAAGCGGGCGGAAAGGCGGAGGCGTTGGCAGACGGTCGACGCTTTCGCCATTTCCTCGCAGCTCTTCTTGCAGGCCCGGTCCATAAAGCACGTGACCCCGGTCTATTAGTTGGAGACACTCAGAGATATGGGCTCTCTAATCGTAACGCGTCTGCGGTGGACTCGAAAAAGGGGGGGGGGGGGGGGGGGGGGGGGGCGTTGAAACGGATTTAACGCTCCACAGCCGGTGGGAGCCTCGGCGTTCTCCGCAATTCTCCTTTCTTAATTGGATTCGCTCGGAGCTAATGAGATGTGTTTTCTCTTTTGTTTTACGAGACGGCTCGGATCGCCGCCCGAGGTCTATTGGCGAGTTCCGACCGAGTGGTTTCCGCGTTCTCAGCTTCTTGTTTTTTTGCCGCTCGGGGTTGTCAATATTTGTCGGGTTCGCCGATGGACTATACAGCGAGCAATTTCACGGCATCCTGCTTTTACCCTTCTCCGCCTTCCGTCTCGCTGCAGAAGTCGCCGCGGCAGACTTCATTTAGACCCAGCGTACGCAGCCACGCGATGCCACCTAAAAGAGAAGGCCTCGGCATTACGTCATCGTAAGTGGATTCTCGATTGGCCCCAAGCGGCAGACTCGCCGAAGGTCAACGAGAGAATTGCCCCAAAGCGACGAGCGCGCGCCCCACTTGACGAAGCCGCGTGCTATGCAGAGCGTGAGTTCGTCTGCTTTTTTTTTTGTGGAGGTTGCAGTGACGTCAGCAACACACCGAGCTCTGATTGGTTCTGATTGACGGATAGCGTGTAGACCTCCAGGCAGCCCGCTTTAAGGTCTACCCACTATCCTTCAATCAGAGCCAATCACAGCTCGGCGTTCTGACGTCACAACAGCCCCTGCAATAGAAGCAGACGAACTTACTCTCCGCATAGCGTCGCGCTCGTTGCGAAACTGCAGAAAACGCGCTGGCGACGACGTTTTCGCCGAGCTATAGGCGGCGCTACGTGCATTCTCGTCATGACGTTTGCGGCTAGGGAGGCTCAGGCCTCGTCTTCCAGATGGTGTTAGCCCAGCAGCTTAGGGCGCGAGTGAGCCGAGCCGCGGCACCTGCATCCAGTCGTTGACATTAAATAAACGCGCATAACGCGCCCCTCCCGCCCTCCCCCCTTCCCTCTCCACAAGTCACAGAGATTCCAGCCCCCATCCCCCACCCCCTCCCGGCGAAAATTCCTGGCTACGCCAGTGCACCGTGGCACAACCGCGACTGAGCAGCCGAGCGACAGGGTTGTCCGCCCACGAGCGCAGCAGCGGACTCGATCCGCATCCCTCGTTCGCCGATTAATTCACTCCGGTCGCGGGCGCCCCCTCCTCGCGGGTAACTTTCTATTGATCCCGCTGCTGCTCCGACACACGCAGAAGGACACACGCTGCAGTGTCCGCGTCTGTCCTAGATGCGCTTCCCTCGCCCTCTCTCCAGATATCGCCCTCTCTAACCGCCATCCTCTCTTCTTGACTTGCTTCCTTTTCGTTTTTTGCTTTGAGAAAGGCGAGCCTCGGAATTTTAAGTTCAGTGGCGCATTCGTTTCGGTGATTCAATGCCACGACACTGATATCGACAAAGCGACTCTTTTCTTTCTTTTTTTTTTTCTGGCTTTCCATTTGCATGAGGCCGCGATAGAATTCAATCTTGTCGCGTCCTCGTGTAATGATGGTCGTTGGGCTAACGACGCCAGGAGACGGCATGGACAGGGAAAGAGACTAACCTAACGGACAGAGCGCCGATGGTACGGTTGTTTTCGTCCCAATCAATTATCGTCCGCGGTGCGACCTAGAGAGACGCTACAACAAGCTAAGCTTCAGAGTAACCACACTGCGGACATCCTGGTGTTCAAAAATCATGGTTGCCAGTTACCTTAAGATTTTTGTTCCATTCATAGGACATATTTAATTCGGGGATATAGGTTTTCCTTGATTACAATAAAACCAGTTTGGGGGTTAATTTTCGGGGTCGATCGCTATGTACCAAAAACAGGAAGCCCTAATCTAAGCTATCGCCAGTTGGTTCAGCTCCTCACTAACCGCTCATTCACACTGGAAGCGGATCCGCGTTCGCAAAGCGGTTGCGAACGCGGTTGTATAAAGATCCAGTACTATTGCACGCGCACATGATGTCATCGAGTGCGCGTGCAATTGCACTGGATCTTTATACAACCGCGTTCGCAACCGCTTTGCGAACGCGGATCCGCTTCCAGTGTGAATGAGCGGTAAGTGCCGAATAGGCGGTGCCCGTAAGAAAATAGGAGCTCTACTGTTATCTTATTGCTTGACCGGATAATTTTCTTGTGGAAACAGCACAAAGCGCGACACCCTAATACTTTGTTTCTGCGCAACTTGGGAAAATGGAATTGCTGTAACCTACGTGGGCCCATCAGCTCGCCGGGCAAGGAGTGCATACGACGGTACATCGTCGGGTGTCCCGCTCCTACCCGCTCATTGACTCCCTGGGGCTATGGCTTTCACCGCTTGACAAGTCATGCTGAAACGGGGCTGAAACACGAACAAAGAGACCGTCGTTTTTTCCCCTTATAAAACTGGAAAGCTGTCATTGAAAGTAATATGCTACTAGTTTGACAGAAATTTCTTCTCCAGGACACTAACTTATAGGTAGTATAACTCGGTGCCCTAACTGAGGGTCGTGAACGCCTCTTAGAAGTGTACACACTCGTCCGTGAGGTTACACCAGTCCTTTACTTCATACCTCGTCCTTGATGGTACATTTTTTCATGACGCTTGCCCCGTCTTCGTCTCCATGTCCTTGTTTGTCCTTCGCGCTATTTATGTTTAATATTCTCAACCAACCAGCTTCAAATCTTCGTACTGTCCATGACGTGACATATAGATGTGTCCTTGGGATTATTTATTTCTGTAACGGCACAACTTGTCCGTGATATCACATCTCTTTTCAAAACTAACCCCCAGCTCCCGCAAAAAAAGTTTGCTACTTTAGAAAGAAGCTACGAAAGTACGTTCCGTGTGGTTCCCCAAAAAACTAACAGTGTGACTTTAAAGCCGGGGTCACAATGCTTGTACATCAATACAAACGGCAGTCTGCATACAGATTGGAACGCGAGTCACCTCGAGATCCGCGCTTCGAATGCCGCATCGCAATGAGTTCAAGAAGGAAACTTGCTTACCTTCTTGAAAACCGCAACGGAAACCGCACCGCAATGTCCGAACCACGGACATTGCGGTGACTCGGGTTTGCAGACTGTCTTCTGTACGATGTAGGAGCATTGTGACCCCGTCTTAAAGCCCCAGCCCCACTATTAGTAAAACAAAAACAAAAAAAACACGGGTTTCGTTGCAGACGCGATAAGAGAGAGATCTGCGGACACTCCTCAGGAATGCTCCGAAGCATATTTGCTTACAGTGTCTATATACTGTCTTCTGTATGATGGATAAGCCGCAGGAACATCGCTAATCCATCGTCCGAGAGACACGATGCCGGAAGTATCCTTGGACAGGTCTTAAGGATGCTTCGTCTGCTTCATATACGCCTCGAACAGGTCTGCAAACAGTTTTTGTACCGCCAATCTTACAGCAGCCTCTCGCAAGGAAGAAACAGACAATGTCCGCACACTGTCTTGTGCACGATCCATTAAAAAGTGTGACGGCGGAAGGGCATTACGATGGAGTTGTTGTGTCGGTGGCCGTCGGCCGAACGCGCCACGTCCTTTCCGCCGCGGCCGGAGGCCCCAGCAGTGGTTTTCGGAGGCCGGAAGTTGGCTGGCCAAAGTCGGCGCTCGGGGACCGATCCCTCCGGGAGCTCGGCGGCGGGTTAGCGTGCCGCGAGCATCGATCGGCATCGCCATGGATACGGCCGCGACAACAGAGCCCGCGCGGGACGCTGCGGGAGGGACGCCTCTCTGCCAGCGCTCGCAGCGCACACTCGACGGCATTCCGCGGCTTCCGAGTCGCCCGAAGCCGCGGCGGTGGCGAGCCTTCGAGGTGCGAGCGATGCGATCCAGGCCGCGTTAACCTAAAAGACCGACGACCTGTTGGCGCCATCCACTTTTCCCCCGCTTCCTCCTCTCCCCCTTTCTACCCTGCCCAACGTTGCCTGTTTCCTCCTCCCCCGTGGTGAAGCAGATCTTCTGCCTTGCAGAATCTCGAGTCTGGGCGTCGGCCTTAAAGCGACTAGTTCGAAGCTACGGAGTATCGACAATCGGGACATCCTGCTGCTCGCAACCATGGTTGCCAGTAACCTGGAGCATAATCCAAAATGACAGGAGATGCTTTTCCTAGAGTCACGGAGTAGAGGCATTTCATTCCCCGGTGTTCTCGTGGACGCCGCCGGAGATATTGGCGATGGTTAAGCCGAGGTAACACTGCTCATACATCACACTGTCTGCAAGCACCAGTGACCGCAATGTTCGGGGTTCGAACGCCGCGTGCCAAGGTTCTCTTAGAACTCATTGCCATGCGGCATTTGAAGCACGGATCTCGCGGGTGGCGGGCATTCGAATTCCTGTGCAGACTGTCTTTTGTAAGATGGTACCAGTGCCTCCTATATAAGTTACACACTGCCTGTCAGCTCCGAGCACTGGCAAGTGGAAGAGAGAGGGCAAACAGTACGTGTGGTTGCCGTGCGGTGGAGCCACCTAGGCGTACAAAGCTGTCGTGTAGTGAAGCCAACCATCCCTTTCGTAGGAGGTTCAATGATGTCGAACGAGCAGCACCGACAGCAAGAAATCTAAATGTTTTTGACTGACAGCTCGGGACCAGCTCGTCGTTTTCAACAGAATATTACTTATTTTCCTATCTTTTGACCCGCACACGACCCGGCGCCAACTATATCTATGCGCGCGATTCAAGGTGGCCGCCAAAGCCCCGAACTGCCGCCAACGCAGACGGTCAAGCGTCCAAGCGTTCTCCGCGTCCGCGCCGCAAAAGCTAAGCGTGGCCGTGCTTGTTTCGTAGTTTCGTATTTTGTCTCGGAAAACTCGTTTCAATCAAGGTGGTCACATCCAGAACAGTGTTCCACATATTGTTAAAAAAAACATATATATGATATATCTTCAATAATAATATAAATACAACATGCTAGAAAAATAGAAAAACCGAACGTCCGCCAGGCGTCGCTACCTAGCCGTACGTGCGTGTTGTGAGGTGAAGCATCGGGCCTGGACACCTCTTGGAGAGAAGCTGACAGGCATAGTGTAACTTATATAGGAGGCGCTGGATGTACATAAGCGGCGTGACTCTGGCTTTTAAATCCAAAAATGTACTTACTCATCGTTAGATACGCTGTCACGAAGCTCACGCGATACCCTTTTCCTCGATAGCAAGCCTTTTAACCCTTCAGGCGGACAGAAACCCGTTTCCTGCGGCTTAACATAAAGCTTCGGATAATTAACGGCACTGATTTTAAGCACCAATATTGCCGGAGCGTCGTTACCCGAAGCAGAACGTATCACTGGCTGTAGCTTTTCCCTATTCGAGAATCGTTAAACCACTTCATGACAGAGCAGAACGATGGCGCCTAAGGTCGCTCGGGGCAATGTCGGTTTGCTCTGCGTAGACTGCTTTACATTTTTTTTTCGATCGCTAATTAGGACAGCTCTAAACTATACTTCAAAATGGCGGCGGCCAAGAAAAAAAATCCGGGAATTTAGTGCTGATACTGTAGCTTATTTAGCGTATCTACGAACCCACGGGAAAACGTCTGACGCCCCGACTGGCTTATGTAGAGCACGTCACCATCGCGCTCTTCCGCGCCTGCGTCGTCGTCTTCTCTTTGTGTTTGATCTGCGTAGCCTCCCCTGGGCTTACGGAGTGAGAAGGGAGGATAGGGCTTAGGTTAAGGCGCTTCAGCGGATCCGCCGCCATGGCCTTTAGCGGCTCGGAGATTTGCTCGCGCTCTGTCGAAGCCGCTCCTTGCGCCTGTTTCCCCGCCGATTAGGTTCCACGGCGCCTGTGTCACAATCAGGGTGCCAGGCTCTTCCAATGGGCTTGATTCGGGGGGGTTTCCCAACGAGGTGGGGGCAAAAAAGAACATTGTTGTGTGTATGTTTATATACCCTAGAAATTAGTCTGCCTCAACGGTCGACTTGTCTTTCAGCTGTTGATGAGCAATTTAGCCAGTGCAGTGCAACCGCTAGCCTGTGGGTCTTTAATGTGCATCACGCAGTAGGGATACACGATTGCACGCCGGTACGATGCTCATCCAGGTCGAAACGGGCAGGGGTGGGGACTGAACCAAGGATCCCTGGTTTCTGCAGCGCGAGCTTTCGCTTTACGTGCTCCAAGCTGGCGTGCGCTGGCCAACTCGGCCACCCATTCCCCAGGAAGAGGGCCTTAGAGCGACAAACGGGCAGCTGAAAGTGGCCCCCAATTGGCCGCCACCATGTTGCACGTTTTTGACCACTAGACACGTTACCTTATATAGTTTTACGCCCAGAGTTTAACGAAGTACCGCGCACAAGTAATTGCTTAATGATCTTTAATAACAGTGCCGAAGAGATAAGTTATGGTTCGTTCGTTTTAAGTCCAAAATTTGCTTTTATGACAAAAACTCGGTAAACTGCCTCCGCTCGATAGCGTCAGCCGCGGTGCTGTATTTTGGGTTTTTATCGGAGCTAGGCACTAATCTCAGGGGCTAACAGTATTCAAACATATTTTATCATATTTTTTACAGCGATCGCGATACAATTGTCTCTGCTCAGTTTTGCGTCAAAGCCCAAGGATTCGATAGGTCACTTGTCTAGGGGTCCAAATTGTACAACATGGCGGCAGGCAAGTCGGAGTCACCTTTGCCAGGTGAACGGGATACCAGTTTATCGCTCTAAGCCCCTCTACCTCGCTGGGCTTTCACAATGAGCATCCGGGCCGTCGATGTCAACGCTCTCGAGTGCTGCAACACAGGGCAGTCGGCTCTGTCTCCTTTCACCGCTCCGATGGGCCCTCTTTGGCCTGTCGGTCCCCTGTCCGTGGATCCCGCATGCTCGCGACCACAAAGGACACTTCTCGCCCCACTTGATAACGCACGAGAGGGTGCTCCTACCTGGTTTCTGTTCCACTGTCGGTGATACTGGTACGTTAAGAAGCCAATCGATGTTCCGCCCAGTCTTGGGTAAGTTACTTTTAAAAAGTAATTTGTTACAGTTACAGATACTTTCAGAAAAAAGTAACGAAGTTACCGTTACAGTTACCGCAACAAAAAAGTAACTCGTTACAGTTACAGTTACTTTTAAAAGGTAACGACGTTACTTTTCAGTTACTTTTTATGATACAAAAATAGAAAAACTAGAAAACGCTTTTCACCAAGTTTATTTGCATAAAATTAAAAAGTGTGCTCTTTACTTTATTTTGTAACTCAGCAGCACTTGCTTCTCGAAATTAGACTCTGAAAGTTTCCCTTGTTTGATAACGAACACGTCCCTGCCCTTGAACAGGCGCTCGTCTAACGTGTTGGATGTGTTGTGTCGCCGGAAGTGTTTGATTGCCGGTAGTGTTTGATTGCCGGGTAGGCGTTGAGGCAACATAGTGTCATTTTCTGCGGTCAAGTTGTTAGTAACCACCTCCACCACAGCAAAATACTCTCTGTACGCCGGCAATGGTAGTTCTTCTTTGTTCTTATCAACATTCATATCCTTGGTAGCACTAGCACATTGCTGGCTCGTTGACGGTTGCCCTGGGTTCATACAGTCCCTGAACATTCATCAGTTCGTACCCGGCAAGCCAGAAACAAACCCACCGGAGTAGTGGCGCAAATCAAAATACGAAACATGCGCAGTGCGGAGTGGTGGCGCTAATCAAAATACAAAACATACGCAGTGCCCTCCGCGTGTATTTTTGTTTCACGTTTGATTCACCCGATTAAAAAGCGTCTGCGCAGAAAAAAGAAAAACCGCAAAAGAGATAGTTCTTCAAGATACTAAGATGCAAGTGTTCAGTCACAAAGTAGAAGCGCGTGCTAAAGATAACCACATTTTTTTCCACCAAATCTACACGTGGCTATATTCGGGTCGTGACTGGCGAGAAAGAACGTTTGTGCAAAAAATAACTTGACACTCGAAATGTCGGAACAGACAATTTGGAAAGCGCCAAGAATGGCTTAATTGTACTCGTTCAGTGATATATTATTTTAAAAAAGAACTGGAAAGTAACGACAAAAGTAACGTCGTTACTTTTATCGTTACCTCAGAAAAAAGTAATAGAACTACAGTTAAAAGTTACATTTTTAAAAAGTAACTCGTTACTGTTACAAGTTACCAAAAAAGTAACTAAGTTACAGTAACGCGTTACTAGTAACGCGTTACTACCCAAGACTGGTTCCGCCTCGTGCGAGAGCTTCCTTTCCTCGATAAGACTTGGTCGCACGCGCAGCCAGAGCCCGAAAAAAGGCAACGTTCGTGCTGAAGGCGAAGCCCGGGTTCGTAACGTATCACCGACTCTGCTCCCTGACAACTTAGGAAATGCAGGGCGGGGCCAGTTGGCATACCGTCCTTCGCTATTGGTTCTTTGGCCCTCTTAGTGGCTAATGCCGTAATCTGATTGGCCGCGGAGCTATAATTAGATGCACGGAAGTCACCACACTCTGCGTTGCTTAATCTCTTACTAACCGCAACAATGACGATTTTCAGTCATGCCTCAAAAAGACCCCCGCACTGCTCTGTGCGTACTTTTTATCGTTCCAGTTGTCTTTAATGCCCCGTAATATTTCGAGACAGTCCGCAAATCGTTGACCCTCGAAACGTGTATACGATGACGTCAGGTAGCGAACGCTTTTAAACGCCATGCACCACCAGGTCAGCGTGACATCTTCTTAGCCGTTTTTTTTTTCGTGATGCCCAATTACGTGTGAAATGAGCTTGACTTTCGCCCTGCATCGTTCAGTTGTTCTCGGCGTCTGGCATTCAGAACCAGGGAAAAACTTGCACCAATACGAGTTAAGACAATACAAACTATACTCCATTCGCCCCTAAATGGGCCCTAAGGAGGTTTCTGAGATCGCCTAAATATGGCGATAACTCACTCTGCTGGCTCTAAGCATCCTAGAAATCCATAAATCATGACGATGCGTGACCGATTTTTCTATTGAAAAAGCGATCAAAGATCGAACACACCGAACTCATCTTCGGGGAGGGGAGGAGCATTGATCCGGCAGCCGGAACATGCGACCAATGAAAACGCCACATTGCGTTGAGGTTGCGAACGCTGTTATTAAAAAAAAAAAATATATATATATATATGCTGTTTTAGATGGTAGAAACAAATAAAAGCATTAAAATGAATATATATATAGTTTTTTTTTTTGTTTTGCGACGATGGGACATAATATCTCAATAATCGTCTCAAAAACAATCCACTGTTTTTTTTGTTTTTTTTTCGTGAATGATGTGTACGGTCGTCAACTCCCGAGAGTGCGCTCGCTGGATGGAATCGTAGTCCGGGCTGTATGGGAATCGTCGAGAATCACCGGGACATCGTGCTTCGTCTTATAAGCGTGGCAACCATTTCGTGGAGATGCCCGCGACATTCGAGACACGGATGTTCCAGTGACTTATAACGTAGTACGTAACGTAAGAAAACGTAAGCAAATGGTTCTTTCTGAACCGTTATTTAAACTGAGGCTGATCCAAAGCTAGAAGCGCGAGCTAGCCCGCGCTGCTTTGAGACCATTCCATAGCCTCCTCTATAGTCCCAAAGCCTGGCAGTTCGACGACGGAGCCATAGAGTGCCCGGTCGCAGATTCGGAGAGCGAGATCTGGTAGCACAGAGAAGTTTTCGGGGAACCTGGACGTCAGCGCAGAGCTTTTGCAGCGGCGAGGGCCGGAAACATGGATTTTCGAACCCTACGAGAAAAGAAGCGGTAGCGCGAGGAACGCGAGGAGCACGAGCGGACGTTCCATCGCTCGGGACACGTATGTTTCGGTGTCTCACCGCGGCGGGGCGCCCGCGTCACGTGGCTCTCCTCTCATCCGTTGTTTGCTGCTCTACCATTTCAATTTCGGCGGCCGTTTCTCGTGGCGATCTGCCAGGCTTTGTCAGTATAGAGGAAGCAATGAACGTGCATTTCTAGCGCGAGCGTTCGTTCTGTGGAAGAACGCTTCAAAGCAGCGACCTCAAGGTTTCGTGCTTGTGGCATAGGCTGAAGTCTGGAGGCTGGTTCACAGATTTGCAACGGCTGCGTTTCGCATGCAACCAAAACGACCGTAACGACCGAACCACCGCAACAGCCGTGACTCATGGATTGCGTCACCTGCCATGCTGTGTGCGGCGAACGCTTCTTTCCGGTGACTTTGTCGTTACGGTCCTTCCGGTTGCGTGCGAACGCGACCAACGCAGATGTGCGAACCAGCCTTGAAAGGGACACTAATAGGGTATTTACGCTCACCAAGGTTTTTGATTTTTCCATAACATATGAGAGCCCAGCTACGCAGGACACAATTTGTGACTCGAAATTCGGTTTCTTTCCGCCCGAAAACCTCCGATCGACAACTGGCCGGTTTGAGTCGCGCTGACTCTCTTCTCCGTGGTCACGGTCCGTTCTTTATGGTTTAAAGCAGGGGTGGCCAAGCTGCGGCTCGCGAGCCGCATGCGCCTCTTTGCGTGTTAAAGTGCGGCTCGCGGCTCCCTCCCCTACCCCCCCCCCCCCCCCCTTCCCTCCCTCCCGGTCACACCAGCACTTTCCCAAAAAGAGAAACGGAACGCATTTTAAATCGAAAGACAGGTTGCGGTTTAGTAGTCTTGTGCTACTGCTAACTTACGTAGAATTGGACTGCTTTTGACTCCAATAAACTGAAAGTAGTCCAAGTTTCGCTTATTGCTTTAAAAAAGGCGGTTGGCTATAGCCGCGTGACTTCCGGCAACTCTCTCCTCTTCTATGCGAAGCGCAAGTTCGCCTGCTTTTGCAGGGGTTGTGTTGTGGTGACGTCAGAACGACGCCGAGCTCTGATTGGCTCCGATTGAAGGATAGTGGGTAGACCTCAAAGCAAGCTGCCTCGAGGTCTACCCACTATTCTTCACTCAGAACCAATCAGAGCTCGGCGTCGTTCTGACGTCAGAAGAAGCAGACGAACTTGCGCTCCGCATTTTTCTTCGTCCTCCCCAGTTCAGTTTCGGTTTCGAGCAGCTGCGCTTTTTTTTTTTACATTATTAAAAATATACACGACGCTGCAGCAAAATATTCATTAGGTAATCTTCTGACACCATAATAAATCGCCCAACGAAAAAAAATACGTTTTTTTTTTTTGTGTGTGTCTGTCAGTGTTTTTTGAGGGGTGAACAGAATATGGAAGTCAAGCTCTGCTCATAACGGAATCCTTATTCTCTTCCCGCCCCAAGCGGCAAACGCGCCTTGACGAGAGACACCGCAAAACGGCAGACGCGTCCGTCTTGGCGTCGTCGTCTGTTAGCGTCGCGCAAGTTGTGAGACACTGCGAGGCGCGCTGGCGGCGACGTAAGCTTTGCGGAGCGTCTGCTTCGTCTGCTTCTTTAGCAGGGATTCTGGTGACGTCAGAAAACGCCGAGTTCTGATTGGCTTTGATTGCAGGGATAGTGGGTAGACCTCAAAGTAAGCTGCCTCGAGGTGTACCCACTATTCTTTAGTCAGATCCAATCAGAGCTCGGCGTTTCTCTGACGTCACCAGAATCCCTGCTAAAGAAGCAGACGAAGCAGACGCTACGCATAGCTTGGATCCACTAGCGATGACGTTTGGAGGGGAAAGGCCTCGTTATCTGACTCATATTGACTGAACTCAGGAGCCCCGATTTCTGCAACCCAGCTCCTCGTACTCCGAGCTGAAATGCGCTATACTATATCCAGGATGTCACGAAAGAAAATTGACACGATCTTTTTTACCGCAAAACTAAACTAGGCATCGCCGAACACTCATTCTCCGCCCAAAGGTAGCACTAGAGGTCACAACCAGATGCCAAAGTTTCAGCCCGATCCGATATCTTAATCAAAAGTTATAAGTGATTTTCTGAAAATTTCAATGGGAAAATGGAGCCCATTTTTGCCCGTTTTCGGTTTCTGGTGCCATAGAGCCCCATGTGTTTGAAAACTCCGTCGGCCGCCATTTTCCGGAGAATGAGCGTTCGGCGATGCCTAGTTTAGTTTTGCGGTAAAAAAAACCGTGTAAATTTTCTTTTGTGACACCATGTACATCTCGGGGCCATGGATACCCACCCCCGGATTGTTGTCGCACTGTTGGGCGGTCGGCACTGAAAACCCTCGAAACTACAGGCGAATGTTGAGCGACGAGCATGCCGCCTTACTTGTGGCTCTTCGAAGAGAACGCTGGTAAGAAATAAAACGCTTAGTAAATATTCGTGTGACTCTATTGGCGACGTGGACAACCAAAATCGTCGCTGGGATCGGCCTTCCTCCATTGGCCAAACGCTCACTGTGGCGTGTTTGGTAGAATCCTTTCTGCTTTCACCGACGGAGATAAGAGCCATATTAGGCTTTTAATTCTTACAGTGTTGATTTAGGAACGTGATGACTTGATCTAGGTTCTGCCTTCAAAGATAGGAACCCTAAGAGGGCACCAGCCAAACATATCGTCACCGATAGCCCAAGGGAGACTCGTTCCCATAATCCAAACCAGTGCTAAAAAAAAAAAAAAATGGAAAAACGTTGTGAGCGTTTTTTTTAAAAGAAAGTTTGGAATGAAGTGAGTCTATTCCTCTCCTCTGAGACAACAACGTGTGCCCTTTTGTTTCGCCAAAGTTCAATGTACCGTGGAGACTCTATAAAAGAACGTAGCTGATTAGTTCAATTTGTGAAGCCATTATTTTCCCGGACAGCCCCTCCTCGCGTCCCAAAAGAAAAAAAAAAGTAACAAACGGCAATGAAATTTGTACGAGTCTCCCGTGACACGCCCAAAAGAAATTAATTATGCATTTCCGTTCTCGCCCATTCGTACGCACAGGGAGGCTGGCTGAGTCCTTTTGTCCGCTCGCAACGTAGGTCGACGCTGGCATGCATCCACTTGGATGCATGCCAGACCCGCGACGCGTTACGCTGACGTCACGGCCATCACTCGAACCGTCTTTTGGGTATTAGCGCCGAGATGTTTCGCTGGAGTTCTCTTAGGGTCTCCATCCGTTACGTCACCACCAAGATTTGCCTCGCCGTGACAGCGTGGGTTGTGATCCAGGCTACGTATCCTTAAAGCCTTAAAGCACTGGAGGAATTTGAATTTTATAAACAAGTACGGCTAATTTGGTACATGTGCTGGGACGCACTTGAGCCAAAAATAACGGAACGTCGCCGCCAATCTATCGGGTGTCTCATAGAGCGGCCAGACTCTTTAAATCAACCGGAAATTTCGCTTTCTTAACCTGTCGCGCTACGATTTAGTGCAGCGTTGCCCACAGGGGGTGCATTTTTTCTATAAAATTTGCAAAGTGCAAATTTACCTGAGGAACAAGCAAAGAAAGAAAGAAGCTTAACTCCTATGGAAACCCAGCGAAGCCAGCGGTCTTCAATCAATAGGGCGCCCTATGGCGCCCTATTCTTTGAAGACCGTTGGCTTCGCTGCGTTTCCATAGGGGTCACCAACACCGTCAAAGTTGGTAGCCTGACACTGTTCTTCTTTGCGTCTATCGATGAAAGCAGAAATTATTCCACTAAAGATGTCATCGATAGCGTTTGGCCAATCGTGGAAGACCGCCCACTGCGGCTTTTATAGTCGCGCACGTCGCTAATAATACCTACGCCGAGCTGGACAGGGCCCAGGGAACGACGAAAAGCGGACTACGCCCGCTACAAGAAGCGACGATTTCAAACGATACCACGTTATAGCTGGGCAGGATGAGTGCACTCCCCTGGCACATTGGCACACTGGCACACTGGCACACTGGCGCGATTTGTGGGGTGACCTTGGAACTGCTTTTCACACGAGCGAAGAGCGAAGGTTTTACGGTAATTTGCAAATCAAAAGTACGTATACATCTGAGTAATGGTCGTTTATAACTGCGAAGGACGCTTCCTAACAAAAGAACCGCGCTTTTTGCACGCGTTAGCAAACGACTAGTCTACGAACGTTATCTGCGCCCCCTCCACCAGAGTCAAATTTAACCTCGCTCTCGCGGTGATCAGAATCGAACTGCCGGTGGTCGAAATCACTTCTCACTCCTCCGTTGAGGCGTGAGAGATATCCTTCGTTGATTTGGCTAGTAAAACCTCCCAAAGTCGACTTTTTGTCTAAATTCATAGTGTGCCTGAAATTAATTTGATAACATTACAAAAGGCCCTATTTCATATATAATGCGCAGATTTTATCTCACAAATACCGCAACACCTTCAGTCTAGTCCAGGAACGGAAGCGTTCAAATGCTATTTAAAGCACCTACATGTTTTAAAAGTAGCGCAAAGCGCGTCGATGCACGAGGCACCTGCAACGTGGAGCCCTTGGGAAGGTTATGGCGGCACAGCGCAGCACTGAGCTACATTTCAGGCGCCATGGCCCTCCCTGAAGTGGCGTGCGGCACGTCTCTAGAGGATTTCTACAACAATGAATGGCGCCACTTTTCCCAGGATAGAGGAGCTTTAGTTCTATTTGCACACTGGGGTCACTCGGTTTCAACTCCGCACAACTCGTCGGAGTGGAACGCAAGAAGGTGTAACGCAGCCGGTCGCACCTAAACGAAAATGCCTGAGGCAGCTTTTAAGAGCGCTCTCGGGCAATGCAACATTGCTGCCACGGTGTCTCGCCAACGACCGTGCGTTCTCCGCGACGCGAACGAGACGCTCCGAGCAAAGCTAATGACCCGTGTGGGTCAGACACGATGCTCCAAAGACCAAAGTTGCTGTAGCACGTTCCTTTCGGAACAAACACCACCGTTTGGTTTTTTGGAGGCACTGGAACGGAAGCGTTGTGTTTTCTTTACGGAAGAAGGATTGTAACGATGTTTTCTTCTGATCTAAGATGGAAATATAAGTATATTTCAACAGAATTTGCGATAATCTTTTCTTTACTCCCGAACAGTCATCAAACAAGCTCGTCTTGTGAAAGCACTCGCGTTCATTTTCTTTGGTTGCCCTTTGGTGATTGCCAAAGTGGCAATTCCCGAGCCATATGTGTTCCGTTTCCTTTTAGCATCATTTCGTGAGGCGATCGGATTGCAGTAAATAAAGTCACGACCAATAACTGTCCGAAAGCCTGCTTTGCGCTTTCGCACTGCTTGTACATCATACAAAGCGCACGTGACATGCCTCAGGCACGTTTGAAGCTGCTTCATATGTATGTTTCGAACAGGTCTGCACACATTTGTTACATGGCAAATGTTACAGGGAAGAAACACGCCTCCAACAGTTTCTTCATATTCGATCATAAACGCGTATCCGGTCCACATTTTTTTTTCATATTTTTATCTATCACTCCTTATTATACGGAGAAAAAACAACTAAATCACAAGTGATTAAAAAATAATGAAGTTTGCATCAAAGCGCTACCCGCTTTTGGCGTTGTGTAATTTTTGCCGAGTTCGACGAAACTTATTAGACAAAGTGCAAAGGTTGTCAAAAGTCGACTATTTTATAAATGTAGCAGTCTATAGTTCTTCTCACAACACTTTATACAGTCCTCGAAACTATATTTTTGACGTCAAAAATTCATGAGTCTGGCTACTTTGAGATTTTTACTTTACATGTATGTGGTTTGTTGTTTTGTAATGCTTTCATGATACAGCGCTGGAACTCTTTTATTGTTCGTATAAGGATGGTTTTAGAGGAGCTGTGCATGGGCGCCGCCGTAACCGACCTCAGGTTTTGTTTCCTCTTATTTCGTTTATTTCGCTTCTTTCTTACCATAGCAGGCCAGGTTAATGCCATTTTAGATTCTATGCTGTTCTTCTGCGCAGCATTGGCCTTTGTGGAGGCTTGTCAACGCCCGTTGCAGTGAGTCGGCCTCTCGGTTTGACAAGAGAAGGTCAGCAATGGCAGCTGTAATCTGGCGCCTTGTGCAAAGCGTATACATATATTATGTTGCTTTGTAATACACGATGAGAACAAGCTCGAACGACGAAGACAAGAGAAAGAAACTACACGACAGGAGGACGAAGCTAGACAGCTTCGTTTTGTCGTTTATAGTTCTTTGAAATTTTTATTCTTGGGTGAAGCATTTTGCACCACATTGCCATGTTTTTTTTAAAATTAAAACACGTTGCATTATATTGTCTCAATCTAAAATATAGCGCTTCGAAAAAGAAAAAAAAAAAACACATTTAGCTAGTTTGACATTTCTACCTAATATTGGTGAGCTGTCTCATAACGTTTTTGCTCTTTACTATTAATTATTTTGCTCATATATTTTTTTTCTCAATAGGATCTATCGTCTAGTTATAAATCGTTACTCTAGTTTATAAATTAAACAATTCACAGCGCTTAGACATGTCTCAAGGTGAAAATTAGGAGTAACGTAGGACTAATTGAGACCGCGGTTTGGAACAAACATGTCGGTCTCAAAGGTACATTTCAAAGCGCAATATTATTTGGCGAAGGAAAAAAATGCAAAATGTTTATGTATATATATATATATAAAAAAAAAACAAGGCAAAAATGAAGCTTAGATTATTAAAAAAAAAATTAATACATGCTGAATTTGCGGAACTTTTTAGATTGAGACATGTTTGAAGCATTGTCAACAGTTTCCTTTATAAACTAGAGTAACGATTTATATCTTTGTTATGGCGCCTCCTGAGAAGAATACGAAAAAACAAAATTGAATAGTAAATCATAAAAACGTTATGATATAACAGCTAACTAATATTAGATAAAAATATCAATGTAGCCAAAAATGTGGTTTTCGGCGCGCTATATTTTCGACAGAGACAGAATAACGCAACATGTTTATAATAAAAAAAAAACGCGACGATGAGGGTGGAGATTTCTTCACGTAAAAACAAAAACGAAAAATAACTAATTTTTTGTTTAATTGCACGCTGAAGTTGCGGAACTTTTTTTTTTTTTATTTTGGGACATGTTTGAAGCGCTGTAAATATTTTAATATAAACTAGAGCAACTCACGGCCCGCGGGGCAGTCTCATGCGGTCATTGGCAGGACACCATAAAGAGACCCCACCTCCGCCTACCGCTTCCTCACACAGAACATAGACTCAAGAACCACACTACAGTTTTGACATCAAATGGGGTTAGACAAGCACAAGATGCACTTCAAAATGACATTGTCCGGCATTCCCATACTTTGACAGGAAACGTCTTCACTTCCTTTTCGCCCTTTTCTTCGCCCGCTTCCCCCCTGCCGGGACTTGCCGTCCGACCCCGTCGATGCCGGCTTCGGGACGACACGGCCCGCCGCTGCAAAGGATTGTCGACCTCTGATCTAGGGCAACAAATTATATACAAACGATAGACTGCTATGTAAATATTATATGAAAAAAAAAATCCTAAGCTATATTTTAAAAACACTACGAGATAATAAATCCCCAAATGTAAAATAAAAATGTCAAAGTAGTTAGGTTTGTGCATTTTTGACGCGCGATATATGCATTTTAATATTGTACAAATGGGTGCGCATGTTAGCAGTATAGACTACAATTTTTACAAATTATTTCAGTTTTCGATCCTTCGTACTTTGTCTATTACGTGTCGTCAAACTTGGTAAAAATGACAAAATGCCAAGAGGGGGCTCAGAAAGCTGATGGAGTCTTAATTTGTCTTTCTCCAGAAATTATTATTTTTCGTGCATTTTTGTGATTTCGTTCCCTCTATACATTGGGGAGTAACACCTATAATATAATAATGCAAATATGTCTAATTTCTGCGTCGCAAACGGTTCTAGCATCACACACTTTTAGCGATACTCTTGAGTTGCCAGACGCCTACTCTCACGTCGCTCTTCATGAGATAGTTCAACGCGTCCCATGTGTACAGTTCGTAGTCCTTCCTAGATTGAAGCGACACTACGCCTATCGGCGATCTTCCATATCCTTCCATACTCTGGAGGTCCTTTTCCTCAGTGCGCACCGGTGGTAAAACTCCTCCTCGCCTACCCCACTGGTCACATGACCATCTCATTAACCAATCAGCGTCGAGCACCTCACTCCTCCTCTCCCACCCGCCAACGAATCAGTGTGGAGCCTCGCGGCCACGCTTTTATCTGGGCTTCACGAAATGCCGAACACTTAGCCAAAGAAGGTATCGCGTTAAAAAATGTCGACCGGACACGCCTGCATAATCTTACCTGAACAGAACCAGACGGTCGTTTGTAGGACGTACTATACTTGGTCTCATCCTACGATGGACTAAAGCTCAATGCTACAGGCCGCCGGGTCCAATCACGAGCCTGTTTGAAACCACGTGGTATATTGGCTCCGTCGAACGTATCAGTGCGCCAAGACGCGTCATGCGGAGGCGAGTTTTTCGTATGCTTATGGAGCAATCGCGGCGGCTCCGTCTGCTTGCTACGACTGGAGATTACTGAAGGGATTAAAAATCGTCTGGGAGCGATGCGGCCAAGAGAACCCGGGATCAGAACCAGTGGCCATTAAAGAATGAAGATGAGTAGGATAGAGCGTTCGACATGGGAGCGTATGTACGGACCGCACTGGAAAGGGAAATGCGGGTCCGGGTACGTTTAACGCGCAGAAAAGTCGGACTGGATTGGATTGTTATGGCTAAGTCAAAACGACTTTATGCACGTGTTGCCTGCGCGCCGTCCAACTTCTCTAAACAGTTGACATGTTTACGAAATATGGCATGAATGTTTATGAAACTAAACGCCATGTACCTTTACTTCGCCAATATAAAATAGCGCGCTATCGTAACAGAGCACCATATGCGTAAGATTAGTATTATTTGTACTCTTCGTACCGAAATTTCTTTCGCGCACTCTTTCGCAACGCGGATGCAAACTTCTTTGAGGCAGTGCTTCACCCGCCAGCCTTCGGGCTATAGTCCATCGTATACAGGTGAGACGGAGTATAGTAGTGTGATTCGATCGAAAGCATGAATTGTTTCATTGAAGACGTCACAGCCATCTGTCAGCACACTTCGTTTTGACGCCGAATGCTGAAGAGACTACAGCGGGAAAGCATGTCATGCTTCGACATGGCAGCGGTGCGCCGAACAAGGACGCAGGTATTCGAGGCATCGCGGTCGACGCAGCTGGAGTGGAAAGCGAAGTGAAGCGTCATAGCTGACCAACTCTGCGGTAGTTGATATTTTCCAAACACGTTCTCGAAACGCTTTTTTGTCGCCGCATGCTGAGGTCACTTCTAGTAAGAAAGTATTTCTATTGTTTTAAACTAAACGCATGCAATGTACCGTATTTACTTGATCCCAGTCTCTAAGAAATGCCTGCGCGCCTATATACCCGCAAAACACTCAAAGAGCCAATCTCGGCAGGATCTACGAAATCAGCTCAGCGCATGATGAGGCGGAACATCCGGTTAGACCTCAAAATGAAGTCTGCGCTGTGGCATTACGCAATGCAAAGTGTAATGCTTGCATTGCGTAATGCCACAGCGCAGGACTTATTTTGAGGTCTAAACGGTTGTTCCGCCTTAGGTCGCAGATGTTGGCTCTCTGAGTGTTTTGCGGGTAAGTAGACGCGCAGGCATTTTTTAGTGTACGAAGGCAGCTCAGCTAATGATGATGCCGTAACATATATTTAGACCAAAAAGCGTAGTCTGAGTTGTGACATGAGGCAATGCAAGCATGACGTTTTGCATTGCTTAATGTCGCAACTCAGACTGCGTTTTTTGTTTTAAACATATGTTTCGGCATCGTCATTTGCTGGGCTGCCTCCGTAAGTTGCGCTGATTGGCTCTCCGAGTGTTGTGCGGGGAAGTAGATGCACGGGCGTTTATTAGAGTGCTCGACCAGGTTTGTAATGCGACGGGCGCAACTTTGCATATTTCCCGAAAAAAAAAAAAGAAATAAAACCAGGAAGGTAATGCGAGGCTAAGAAATACCATCTAGAAGACAAGGACTGCGCACGACGTCGTTGTTAGCAGATTCTCGTTCCGCTCCAAGGAAAAAACGCTCCGAAACTTGACGATGGTACCGCGCAAAGCGACAGGCGCTCGAGTCTTGGCGTCGCCCCGCGTGCTATACCTTGTTTCAGCTTAGCTACAAACGCAGTCAAAGGCTGGGGGCGGTTCACCACTTAAAAAAGAGCGTTCGTACGCATCACGAAGTAGGTCTCAAAAGTAAAATTTTAGAAATACTTTGTTTGTGTGCAAGCATTGCGCAATTTTTCAGTTACGTCCTGCTATATGAACTAATTATTTAGAAAAAAAGTGATTAAAGGATGTTCCAGGGTCTTCACAAGATAGTAATGAGCTTCGACAAAAAACGCCTACCTGCTGGCAACACTGGTTTTTTTTTTCCTGTGATTTCGTGTTCTCAACGGCTGAATCGTGCGCTTCATGTTCGACGCTTTCCTCGCCAAGTTGCTGGACATCATTAGATTTTCTCTTTTCCTAATTTCCACCGGTAACGCAAGATAAGTAAAATGGTACGTTTGGGCGTCAGACGCTAGGTCCTGATGAATGTGTACTCTACTTCGTAAGGAGTCTCAAACTGCGTCGTACCGCGAAGTTGTTCAACGAACATCGGAGCTAACAGGCGTTTGGAAATCGGCGAAAAGTTGATGCGCCGACGGCGGAAACGCTCTCTGACGAAAAACGCGTCAAAATCAGTTGTCGAGGCGGCGATCAGAAGCAAAACCATGCGGTGTCGGTGGAGCGCCGAGAAAACGCGTATTCCAGTACGACCTGAGGGCTGTGGTACGCTTTTGTCGTTGTTATACGTTTGCGGAGAGAGCGCGCGGCTTTGTTCGAATTCGGAGACAGGGCGGCAGCCTACCCAGAGAGCTCGCGCTCAACCCGCTTTTTCCGTAGGCTCCGTACTGCACCGCAGCAAGAGAGAAAAACTCGTCTGAGCACAGAATGTTGCCAACTTCCGTGTTCTAGCCCCGGCATTCGTGTGCCTGCAGTGCGACAGACCTCCGCGAAGCCCAGGAGCCACCCCACTGAACCGGAGTTTTATTCCAGGACGCGAAATGACAGTCTTAATTATGTAGCAGACGATGCCGCCGATACTTTCGTAGCAGACGAAATGTCTCTCTTCAACTCCTCTGCACGTCTGCGCAGATTCTGCGCGGAGTGATACACGAAGTGTGGGGGAAGTCGCGTCCTATCGCCGGCATTTGATTGGCCCCGACCAGCCGTTGCTTTGGTCACGCTCGGAGCTAAACTGAAACGAAGTATGGCTTCGCGCTCGTTGTCAGACGCTGCAAGACGCCCTAGTGTCAATGCTCGTGCGAGCTAGAGGGCGCCACGTGGATGTACTAATGATAATACGGGGGGGGGGGGGGGGGGGGGGGGGTTAAGAGGTTCAGGCTTTGTTTTAAAGGTGGTATTGATTTACTTGATCCTAGCTCGACCACGATTGTAACATGGTGGGCAACTTTGCATATTGCGTGGAGGAGAAAACGAAAATAAGACCGGGAATGTAGTGCGAGGCTGAACTGATAGATAAGAAGGTGCCTTCACGGTACTTTATTGGGTAGGGTTCAAACGCTCGACAGGAACGAAAGTCCTGAAATTGCCAAGACGAGACCACAAACCTTTAATGTTCAAACGAAGTTTGTGTCGGCCGAGTCACCATAAAGCCAACTATGGAGGTGAACACCGAGAGAATCGCACAAACAGCCGGTTCTATGCATTTGGATCGGAATCCCACGGCTCTCATTTCGAGCATCGAGAGGTTTACGTTGCCGGCGTAAGACTCAAAAACCATGGTAACGCAGGAGGTCGCGGTGATTTCAAAATGGCGGCACCAATCGGGTTGATTTCGCGGTCATTCGAATATAACGCGAGGGTTGACTTTAGAGAACTAAATTTTCGGGGAAAAAAAGTCGCGTCACATTCGAGTAAATACGGTAACTGTAATGATACAATACCTTATTTATCCCCAAATGTTAAAGCATGGATGAAGAAAGAATAAAACAATTAAAACAGGGACAACACAACCACATCTTTCAACTAGCAACAGACGAGTAAACGTTCAACAGCGAGCAGCCGACTATACCCAGTAGGAGTAGGGGAGAGAAGGGGAGAGAAGGAAAGATAATACACGCGAAGTGCAAGTCAGGGTGGTAGGGTTAAAGCACCGTTTTCTTTTTTTTCTTTTTTTGAACCGTCAGATGATCCAAGTGTGTGGAGTGACGGCGGCAGCAAACACCCCCTAGAAAACAAGGCCAGCGCACTACGTCATCGTTAGAGAGCCCGCGACCCGCCCCAGAACGGGAAACGCGCTGAAACTCGACGCTAGTACGGTGCAAAGCGGTAGACGCGTGCTAGCGTCGCACTCGCGAGACGCTGAAGGACGCGCTGGTGGCGACGCTGACGCCAGCTAGGCAACGCTACGTTGAGCCACTACCGATGACGTTTAGGAGGAAAAGGCCTGGACTCCTATAGCCGGTATTCGCGGCAGCACACCGCTACTGCTCGGCGGAAGCAGCAGCATCTTTCAGCGGTCGTCGGAAGTCTGCCGACGACGTGCTCGGGCGCCGAGGTGCTCGCGGTGGATGGACGGGCGGATTAGCCCAGTGTGGACGGCTCCCTAGCAGCCCTTGGGCGATGCCGCGGCCCCGATCGAAGCTAACTCGATTAGCGTCGCGGACCTTGGCCCACCGATATCGTGCCCCCTCTCCACCCTCCGTCTCCGTTCAACGCAAAGCTGACAGCGCGGCGGGAACTACGCGCTCGTCGAACCAACGAACAGGCTCGTTTTCGTCACCTGAGCCGACAGCAGCGATAACGCGTCTTGCAGCACCTCACAACAGGCGCGACGCAAAGAAGGACCCACCTGCCGGTTTGCGGCGACTCCCGGCGAGGTTTAAAGCGCGTTTGCCGCTCGGGGCGGGTCCACTAACGATGACGTCATGGGGAGGCCTTGTCTTCTAGGGGCTGTTGGCCGAGCCCAGTCTCTACGCACGAGTGTGGGGGTGGGCGGGATCAGGTGGCTAAAGATAGGCGTGTGACCGGTTTCGACGAGCGTCTAGATTTCCCCGCACTGTCAGCGGTGAAGGGAGCGAGGGAGTGTGGCGGCGCTCGGAGCCGATGTCACTTTGACGGGGTTCGGGATCTCGGAGGTGAAGCCAGGGGTCCGCGTTATCGACTCCCCGCGGGGTGGGGACGTGCTGTTGACGCGGGAGGAGAACCCGGCAGGGGCGCCTTCTTTCGACAGGCGCCATGATCGGAGAAGCCAGAACAGAGGAAAAAAGAGACGATTTAATGTTGTTTTTAAAAGAGAAACAAGAAAATAAAAAAAATGTGTACCTTCCTACCTTGGCACTAGTGCAGCCAAACAAAAATATACAGAGGGCACGCGTGAAAAGAAAAAATGAAGGGAATTCGAAAATACCACGCGTGTAATAGTAATAATAATAACAATATTAATAATAATAATATTAATAGGAGCAAGAGGAAGGAGAAGACCTAATTAACGCTTATAGATAAGGATGTATGCGGAATGAAAGCAGCGCTCTATTCTCGCCCGCCCCCGGATGACAGAGCGAAGGTGTAGCAGGCCAGCTTATCGAAAGGCGAAGGGCTCAGCCGTGCACGATCGGGCCGGTTTTTTTCTCATTTGAGCAGCGGGAGGCCAAAAGAGAGTCGAGGGATTGACAGACAGACGGAGACAACGATATGAATAAAAACCAAATCTGCATTTAGCTATCGTCCGATGTATGCCTTGGTTTCTCGACAGTTTCTAACAAGTACGAGCGTATATATATACGAGGGGTGAACAAAATGTTTTGCAACTAGGCTATAACCAAAAGTCTGATAGTGATGTCTTTATAACCGTTGGTTAGCTCATCTCTCTAGCCAAACATGTTCGTAATAACGAGACGTCTGGTTCCGCTTTAGGTCTGCACTAGCCACTTAAACATGGCGTCCTACTCCTGCACGACAACGCCCCCGCTTACAAGTCTCGCGTTGTCCAGGCTGTCATTCGAGAGTGTGCTTTTGAAGAGCTTGACCACCCACCCTACATGCCTGATCTGGCTCCTACTAACAGTTTTAGAGCGCAGCTCTTAGGGGCCCGTTTCCAACCTGAGCGGCGTCGGCGTCGCCGTTGGCGTCGCCGTCGGCGTCGCCGTCGCCGTCGGCGTAACCCCGCCCCTCCCTCTCCTCCTCCTCCCCTCCCTCTCCTCCTCCTCCCCTCCTCCTCCTCCCCCTCCTTCTCCTCCTCCTCCCCTCATTGTGTAGTATGGTCCGGGCGGGTCACGTGACCTCGGGGGGAGGGGGTCACATGACCCGTTTCCAGCCTGTGCGGCGTCGGCGTCGGCGTCGCCCCTCCCCCTCCTCCTCCTCCCCCTCCGCTCCTCCTCCTCCCCCCTCCTCCCCCACCCGGTAAAGGTGGTAAAGGAGAGGGAGGGGGAGCAGGAGGGGAGGAGGACTAGCAGGCATGATCACGAGGGAGGAGGAGGAATATACCCTCCACTCCTCCTCCTCAAGAGCTGCGCTCCAATTCGGCGTTACAGGAAGTTGTAAACGGCTTTTTTTAGTTGTTGTAGTGAAATAGAGCCGCCTCACTCAGAACCTTTAATAGTGCATAGAAGCAGCAGTGGCACACCCCTGCTTAGAATAGAAATACAATCAACACAATGCACGGCCCTTCTCCGGACACTGACTGAGGCCGAAAGGATGTAATCTTTCCATTCGAGACACCGCAGCAATGCCTCAGTGCACGCATTTGCCCGGCACTGGAAGCGACGCAGCTGGATCGTGAGACGCGTTGACTCGCGACACGGAAGCGTGGTTGTGAGAAACCGACACGACGTAGCTGGACTGGGAGTCGAAATGAGCTCGTCACCTAACTAGCTCTGCCGTAACTGCCGTTTTCGAGATAAGTTTTCAAACGCTTTTTTGGAACCGTTCTTTTTGGACGCCGCAGGTTGAGGTGATTACAGAAAGTAGGAATGTCATGCTTTAGATAGACTACACGAGTGAGTGACTACAATGCCTGGAACGTGTCTTTGACGGGTGCGTTTACCGAGTTCAAAAAAGTGGTCCCTCGATTTTCGCTCGATGACGTCACAAAAGTGTCACGCGCTGGTAATTGTGCCAGACGCCCGTACCGTTGCAGGTCCCTCTTCAGCTTGACAGTTCACGGGAGCTTCGGCAGTCAGAAGTTGGGACGTTGCGACGACAGCGACACACGCGTTTGCTCCTGCTTTCTGCCGCAACTTCTACTCCCAACCGCCAGGGTAGCGACGTCCGACAGCATAACACACCGGCTTTTGCGAAGTCATTCCTTATCATTTCGGAACCGATGCATGGGCGGAACACGACGCTAAGCACACCGTAGACGGGACCAGCCCAAGCCGTTGGCGATATCTTGGGGAAGTCTGGCTCGGCCATCATCGCACGTCTCGATGAATTCCGACCCGGCCGCGAAGGTCCTCTCGCTCGATGCGCCGTGGAGACCGCGGTCGGAATAGCTCGTCCGATTTCCTTACTAATTATCACTCCACTCGTCGATGTAATCAGCGCGCGCGTCAGTTGCAGCGTGCTCAGTCAGCCCAGTATACCTATGCTACGTTCGCTCCTAAGCTGAGCATGCGCTGGGAGCTAAGCGTCCGTTGATGCATACCATCTCTCGCCACGTGATTGCGCTACCTCCGACACCTGCGCGCGGTTGAACGGAGTCAGGTGATCAAAGGGAAGTGGTTGATTGATTTTGTGAGCACGTAGCTCGCACCGCCCCGTCAGCGTGGGGTTTAGCAACGGAGCGTAGGAGAGGGTCCTTCTGTATCGATCGAAGGAACGACGCTCTTCAAACGGGCCTCGATTAAGCTGATATTCGAGCAGCCGGGGCTCGCAAGATGAACGCTGTCCTGCCCGGATAAAGACGCCGCCGTTTACCGGGTATCAAAATAGCTGCACGAAATGGCTGCGAGCTGATTGGTCGGTTCTTTGGCGCCTCTGTCTGGACATAGTGCAAAAAAGAAAAAAAGAAGTCGGACTTCCCCGACGAAAGAGCCCCCTTTGTAGCGAGGTAGAGAGGAGTTTAAAGACACCACCTAAAGAAATTGAGAACCCCAACCTCATGATTTGGGTTTTCTGCACCCCTTGTTAGAGTAGTTGCGGATGCAATTAATCGCTCTCGGTCAAGTTGCCCAAACGAAACACTTAATATAACTGCGGGATATTTACATGATATACGCAGGAAAGCTTCGACGGCGTCTCATCGCGCTCCTGCTATCAATCCGATGTTCTTTCTTCTCACGAAACTCAGCAACACCAAAATCTCCTACAATCCACAGCACCCCCTCGTGACCGCGAGACAAAGCGTCCAACGTCAAACAAGAGGTAGGCTTCTCCTTGCTCTTCCGTGCAGAAGGAGAAGCTTACCCTTTTTGTGGCAGGGTTGCGTGGCCCCTTTCAGGAAACCGAAAGAGCGAGAGAACAAAAGAAGGGCAAGGAAGAGCATTCCTCGACACGTGTGGCAGCTTTTGGCGTGCTTCGAGGTTAGTTACCGGTGTTGTGTGACCGGAATGCCAGACCGCCGCTGCGCATTCTCAAACAGCATCCTAAAGCTTCCGGCCGCAGTTCAACTTCCGGAAGAGCGCCGCCTGGCAAGAATTGAAGTGCGCGCGGTCCCTGCGGCAAGAACGATTCTTACTTTCCGCGGGGGTACTCTAGTGGAAGGCGTGATGCTGGGAACAGGCGTTCGAAACTTAAACCAAAACGAAAACAAAACGATGCTCTCGCCCTTCGCGTGGGCTCCCTGTTTTTCTGTTGGTGCCGATGCCGGGAAGAAGTTGTTCTTTATGGTGCACACGTGCGGGTGAATATCGCTAGCTCGCTCCCAGAATATAGCGGGGCGTGGGCGACTCTCTCACGTCGCCTCTGCGCTCTGTTCAACGGGGCTGCAGTGAGTGCGAGCGTGGCAAGCTTTCTTCGACCATCGAATCAAACCGCATGCACGAATCACTTGACACAAGTGTACGGAAAAAGAAAGAATGATCGGCGATATTCATCTCCCAAGTCTCACGATGCATGGAATGCAGTATTTGAAAAGCGATCCTTTGAATTTGTTCAGAAGACATTAAACGGTGGTTTCGGGGAGTGAAGAACAGAACTTATTCATTTCTTCTCTACATTTCCTGGGAAAATTCTCGCTAAACTTTTCCGTTAAATTCAGCGAGAAAATTGATGTCAGGTGACTTGACGTCACGCGATGGGGTCACGTGACGTGGAATCACAATATCACGTGACCTGATTTCCCTGGACGTCATTGTATTACGTGATTTGTTGTGCCACGTGACGTGATCACATCGCGTTGTGTCAGGCCATGTGACGTCACTCGTCGGGCGACGAAACATCAATTTTCCCGCTAAATTTAGCGAAAAAAATTCCGGCAATGTTCCCGCCAAATTTAGAGGGGAAACGAACGTCACGTGAATTGACGTTGCTCCACGTGGTCACGTGACGTGACATCACGGTGTCAAGTCACAGTGTCACGTGATACCAACCCGTCACGTGACGTTAATATTCTCGATAAATTGTTGGGGTAGAATTCTCGGACGGACAGATGGACGGAACCACAGACACATTTTTTGTGATTAGAAGGTTCCATTGAAAAGCATTCGATGCTTAGAAATCCTCGGCGTGTCTCGTCAGAGAATTCACTTGATAAGGTAATGGATTTATTGCTTTCGAGCGTACAGTCTGCATCAATATAAAAACCATGCTCGACAAGGCGATACCAGGATGCTCTGTTGGATTTGTTATCGCCAGGCGCACTTTGCTTGGGGTGAAGAAATACATGAACGTTTCTTCGATTCTGCCTCGGAGAATGGGTCTTTCGTAATGGAAGAGACTGTAGATTCTCTAGTTGATTAAAGTTGGACGCTTATTGCATTCTGTCGAACTTATTGGCGAAAACCGTACTAAAAAATTATCCCATAAAAAAAAAAGAAAAAAACTTCTAAGCATTTTTCCCCCTTCCCTTGCAAAGAGCATGGAGCCGACATCCGTTTGTAGTGGAGATTGAAACACCAGTCGTGAAAGTTAACTATACTCAGTTTCACGTTAAGTGCTCCCGCACCGGACGCTATAGACCGATGGGGCTAATCAGCGCTAAAAATGCTTCGTCATGGCGCTCAATCATTTGTGTGTGTTCGCCATCACCGACTACACCAATCACGCACAGTGAATGGCTTAGACGGGCGAAGGGAGGAATCATACTTTTGGTTTCCAGGCTAGGTGGCGTAAGCTACCGCCCGTTACGAAGGTTACAACCGTTAGTAGCCATCCATCCATCCACCTTTCCGCCATTATCGTGCGATTTTTTTTTGTGCGTGATTGGTTTAGCCGGTGACAGCGAGCATAAAAATGCAACGATCGCCGTGACGATGCAGTTTTGGTGCTGCCTGATTGGCTCCATCGAGGAGTAGCTTCGGCTACAGTCGGGCTTAAAGTATGTCATAGAGATGAACGAACTGAAGAACGAGTTTCTGGTTTGCAAAAGGTGCTTGTGTCGTTCCTTGTCCCGTTCGTTTATTGTTGTTCTTACGTACCCCCTGCTATTAGGTGCGCTGAAAACTTCCGCAGTTTCCCTTTCAGCTGTTGTAGCATGATGCACCGCTGTATCGAATTTTGAGTGTTTTACCGGCCAAACTAACGAAGGGCATCTGGTAAACCTCAGCTGAGGACTCCGCATTAACTTCTACTACCTTTCGAGGTGCAACCAAAATCTCAGTCACACGGCGCCTTCTCCGCAATGTGGAAAGCAAGTTCGTCTGCTACTTGTGCAGCAGTTGCGGTGACGTCAGAACGACGCCGAGCTCTGATTGGCTTTGATTAAGAGGATAGTGGGTAGACCTCAAGGCTAGATGCCTCGAGGTCTACCCACTATGTGCTTTCCATCAGCCAATAAGAGATCGGCGTTCTGACATCATCGCAACCCGCGTGCAAGAGGCAGACGAACTTGCTCTCCGCAATAAGCCTCCGTCAGATTGCGGGCACCTCGGCCGGGATTCGAACCCACCAACTGGGGATCTGTGGGTCGGCCATTTGCCTCGGAGCCACCGTTGCAGCTCACCGCTGTATCGGGTCGCCGGTTGCGTCCTGGTTATATCTCGAGAACCGCTTACAGTCTTCCGAAACTCCAGAAAATTCTGTTCGATTATTCTACTTACTCGTTGACAAGAGCCAATCATGGACGACCATTGGAAATGGCCCAGGCAACGAACGGGGTGACGTTTTCACAAGTACACACTCAGAAGACGCCACGGAGACGCTAAGGGTAAACGCATTCCCGAACATCAAGGGCTACTGAGACCGAGCGTTCACAATACTGAGGATGTGGGCGACCGCAACCCGCATTTTTTACTTTTATTTGGGTTACTGCCTTTACTTTGCACGTGCGCCTCGACACTTGATTTGGGCGCACGCGCGGTGAACACACTTGGAAACATGGGCGTATCAACCCGGGGGGGGGGGGGGGGGGGGGGGGTGCAAGAGGGCACTTGCTCCTGCCCTCCCCCGCCCCCCCCCCCCCTTCCCCCAGTTCTTAGGGTGGAGGGCCAAGGCATGTGTTTTGCCCCCCTGAAGGAGCCACCACTGGGCAGGGCAAATACTGGCTGGCGGCGCCCAAGAGGTACCAAGCGCACCGCACCCGGCCTTGGGGGGGAAGGGGGGGGGGGTCTGGTTCTCCCCCCCCCCCCCTCAAAAACAAGTTTGTACGCTACTGCTTGGAAACGTGGGCTTGCTCGTAAACAGCGGTGTTCGACGTCCCAAGGAAGGGAGGATCACCTGGCCTCCTTGTTCTCCCTGTAGGGCGAGCGGTCGAGCAGCATGAGGTGCAGCGAGTCCGGGCCAGGCGGTGGCCTTCTCTGCCCAACCTCGCGGTCGGGAGCCGGCCTCACAGGACCTCGCCCGGCTGGGACTCGCCAGCCGCGCACAGCCAGCAGCCGCTCCACGCCGCCAGAACAGGTCAGGTCCTCGTTCATCTCACACCTCCATCGCCATCTGGGCATTGCAGTAGGGGGGGCATAGAATGGCCCACGATACAGCGAAATCGTAGAAAATATAGAAAACAGGTACGAAAAACTAGGCGAAAGATAAACGACGTTTAAAGTAATATTATTTCATTAAAAAGCAACAACGCGTAAACAGGGGGCAGTTCTACTAAATCGGGCACCATGTTTCATTCATGACGAGTTAGAGCAAACGATTATTTTAACGTATATGTTTGCGCGGATAATTCGTAAATTTTAAATTATACTTTACTCGGCGAGAAATATAGTGAGGTGCTCAGATATATTTGGACTGGTGCTACCATATTATAGGTTGTGTAAAAAACTACAGACGTAGACATTTGAGCCTATGTTACGGGGGTTTCTATCCCAAGAATTTCTTTAATTCCGGAGGTGCTACCACTAAAACTGGAGTTATTTGTCACGTACCTGATAGCGTGGCAAATAACGTGATTAATACAAATTTGAGTATCCATCTTCCAAACGATACAGGTTTAGCCTAAAACTGTGCCTTGCGGCGTAATTTTAGAGTGCACCCGTATCGCAATAAGTTGGCCCTGATAGAAGACGGTGTTTGTTTACTACGTTATCAATAATGAATTCCCCGACCCATCCCCAAGAGGCAAATACATTAAAGGTCGGTGAGAGTAGGCTGAAAAATAGCAGGCGCGTGGTGCGTCTTTGCCAACGTTACTAGATTTCCTCAGTTGTGGAACTCCCGCGGAAGGGTGAACCCCCCCTCACTCACTTTAGTCCGCCTCCCGTCGTTCAAAGCGCCATCTAGAATTTCGTTAACGCACTGTGTGTATTATAGAGTATGGAGAAGCGCCATCTAGACGCCGTGCTTCGAAACGTACGTATCCCATAGAATACACTGCAGTTACTAAAGCAGCCGTCCGGCGCGTCGAACGACATGAGGTGGATCGTTGTGAGTGAGGGGGGTTACTGCTCGTCCATGCAGCGTCTATGAACAGTTCCGTAACTGAGCTAATCTAGAAAACGCTGGTCCTGGCGTCGACGCGTGTTCCCATCCCGCTCGTTCTGAGACTGCAGAACGCGCTCGTGGCGACGCGGACGGTAGAGAGGCCCCGCATCGTGGGTACATTATAAAGGGTGACGTCAGAGGAGCAAAGGCCCAGGCCTCACTACCAATCTATGCCTCCTCGAACTGGTGATGTACGGACGTGGGGTCTGGGTCAGGGGGGTGCGTGAAAGCTGGGGGAAGACGGTAGTGTCCAACACGATGTACTCCTTCCTTAATGGCTTCGCCCGTCTGAGCTGAGATCGATTTGCACCTGGATTTAGGGGCTCAGAGGATGAGACCCGCGGAACACCGAAGTGATCAGACCGGCTGCTCGGCGCTGCGGTTCAACTCGTGGGGAAGAAATCGTTACCATTCTTTTTCTTGAGATCCCTCTGGCGCAATTCTTGAATCGGGGGCGTGAGAAAAGGAGTAAATTCTGATATGTGGAAAGCAAGTTTCGGATTTCCCGGCTACAATGGGGAAACGCTCTGTTGAGCCGAAATATTGCACAAGCCTGCACTCACAATGTGGACTTTTTGTTTAATTTCTTTCGTTGGTTGTTTTTATACCTCCCCCCCCCCCCCCTTCTTTTGAAGACAAAAAAAAAAGAAAAAAAAAGAGCGGTTATTACGTTGTATATGTCAGAAGAACGAGTTCCATGCTTTCAAAATTGTCTCAACATGCACCCTGGAACGTTCAGTATAAAAGTCGAGAAGTAGCGCTCGCAGCCTTTGTGGCCCGCCCAAAATAAATTACTACAACTCGAAGGCTTTGCGTAACGTCGTCTAGCGCATTGCACATAATTGATGTGCACGATGGTGTGCGTTTCTCTCTTTTTTTAATGTTACCGGTAGTGGGAAGCTAGTAGCTTCAGTTGCGTTTCGTTTGGCAATTAATCAGCGTTGAAACATTTTTCTGGGATGCACTAAAAGCGGTGGCTTTACATATGGGCATTTTTAATGTGCATTGTACGAATGAATATTTTTTGCGAGTAATTACACATTTCTGATCAAGCTCTTATTATGTAACAGGTCTGACTTAACATCCCACGATGCAGTGCCATTGTTTTGGTTTCAAAGAGCATGAACCACGGACTTCCTGAGACCTCACCTTTCGCCCTGCTGTAACAATGACAGCAAAATATATAAATATTGTGTATTTATTTTTTAATTCGTTTGCACGGTTCTTCCATGGCGGACGTGACTGGGCGAGGGAAGCATAAAATAAATCGCAGGAGTTGCTTACTTTTGAAATAATAGGATAACAAAACGAAGATGTCTCCAGGTTCTTAAATATTCCAAATGAATTATGCTATATTAAAATTAATAAGACAGTGCATTGGGGTCACATAAACCTAGAAAAAAGCTAAAACAATATTTAAAAAAAACAAGTTAGAGGTAAATTTTAGCGTATTTTTTGTCCTGTGATTTTGAATATCACGAGCATTCGACCCGAATGTATCAATAAACGCAAGAAAAAAAAAAAAAAAAAAAAAACCGCTGGGTTTGATTTTGCTTTTAGAGGTTTCAGCTTGACAGCTCGGGTAAGGCTTACAAAAAGCACGGAAACGTTGCGTTCTACGTGCAGTAGGTCGTGGTTCCCTGCTCGCACTGAACGCGACGGAAAAGAGGGGCTTCAACGATATCTTGAAAGCGCTCTCGTGTCTACTCGACGCATCTATCGGAAATACAATTTTGAAACTGGTGATCCTGGAGGTCGAATGGAGGCGATCTAAGTGTTCATTTCTCAAACGCAGAACCGGTTCAGTTTCTCTGTAACGCCCTTTCTTCCACGCAGATCAAGCATAACGTGGTCCGCGGGGCAGTGCGGTCATTAAAGAGACTCTGAAGCTGTTCTGCACACGAGAAGAAAACAAAACCACCTAAATCGTCTTTATAATGGGCCACGCATGGTGTGGGACATTATGTTCATACCTTTTGCTATGTTACCGCTGATTTGTTCCTCGGCTTTGTTATCGGCTCATGTCTCAACCGAGGAACTTAAAGAGAGAGAGAGAGGGAAGACGAGAATGCACGGGACTTCAAAACGCGGAGCTCTGGTTGGAACGAGAAGTGGGTTAGAACAATTAGAAGACAGTAGAATTGAAACAGAAACACTTTTTTGGTCTCAAGTCCGAAGCGACGCTTCTTTGAGCACTCTTGCGAATGTTCTTTCTTTTTTTTTTTTTGCCCGCGGAACAGGATTTAGAGACGAGAAGTGCACCATACGCGCTGAGCATCGCGTGATTCCGTGGGAAAAAAAAAAGTCGCGACGGATTCATCTCCACATGCCCCACGGGGAGAGAAAAAAAAGTGCTGTCATTTGTAAGCGTGAACCAGCAGTAAGCTGAATCAAACGCGTTCATTCAAAACATTCGATTTCGGCGATAACTCGCGTCGCGATATTATACGGAGAGCAAGCGTTTCAAAAGGCATCTCTGCCGCATCGCAAACGCAAGGAGCACTCTAAAAAAAGCCCGTGCGTCTGCTTTCCCGCACAACCCTCGTAGAGCCAATCACCGCAACTTACGGAGGCAGCTCAGCGAATGACAATGCCGAAACGTATGTTTAGACCAAAAAACGCAGTCTGAGTTGGGACATTAAGCAATGTAAGCGTGACGTTTTGCATTGCGTAATGCCACAAATCAGGCTGCGTTTTTTTTTTTTTTTGTTTTTTGTCTAAACATATGTTTTGACAATGTCATTTGCTGAGCTGTCTCCGTAAGTTGCGGTGATTGGCTCTCCGAGCTTTGTGCGTGAAAGTAGACGCACAAACTTTTTTTAAAGTGAGGGGCACGCCAGTAAAAAAAAAAGAAGAAAACATAAAAAACGCTTCCCCCCCCCCCAAAAAAAAAAAAAAAGAAAAAAAAACTTGCGGTAACGAGGCAGCCGAGCGGGCGCCGTTCTTGGACTGAGATCACGAAGGCAGACAAACGCACCAGGTGCGCAAAGAGAAGGCCAACTTGCTCGCCGCATAGCTTGTCCGATCGAAGACTTGAATACGCTCCACACAGAATCGCCGCATCCCCAACATTCTATTTCGAATCGGCTCATTTCGGTCATGAAATTGGAGGGAAACTCGCAACCTCCGATGAAAATTCAGTCCGCTGCAGGTTACTAAAGTACGAGAGAAACGACCTCCTCCCAGAAAGCCTCCTTCCACATCCCTCCAGCTTCTTTGTACGAACTTCGAAGCGAGTGATGATTTATAATTTTAACAAAAGCGACTTTTGAGACTCCCCTTAAAGTCGCCTTTGTCTTCCGTTCTGAATAATCTTCCCCGTCAAGGTTCGTACAATGAAGCTTCTATCTCTAAATTGCAAGGAGGGAAGGCACGCAGGCGAGTTGGTTCGGAAACATAATTGAAAGAAAACCCGAGACTGGAACAAATGAAAAAAACGGACAGTGTCGTGCTGTTCCTTTTTTTATTTGTCGCAGTCTCAAGTTTTTTTTCAATAATGCTTCTTTTCCTGTCTGCTCGGCCGGTGAGGGTCTTTGGTAGGGCCTCGTCCTGCAGTTTTCAACCCGGAAGAGACTATGACAGAGTGTTTACTTAATTTGAAATAAACACGAGCAGCGAAGACGGACGGCCATTTTTTTATTTACTTTTTTTTTAAATTCTGAAATCATGTTTTTTTATTTGTTTATGTATGCTTTGGTTTGATGTCTGGGGGCGTTACTCTGCGGGAGGCTGAAGCAGCTACAGTTCACCTTAAAATCTGGTAACTTCTGTCAACCCTGAAGACGGAGAAGTTGGCCAGTGCGGTACTTAAACTTTGGTTTTATTGTTTTGTTTCAGAAGAGCGAGACAGAAGGAAAGAGAGGAAACAAAAAAAAAGGGGGGGGGGAGAGGGGAAGGCAGTGCTCTTTTTTTCCAGTACTTTTTGTCTCTACTTTGTGCGCTAAATACCTCTATATGTGAGACTATACCACCTAGCCCATATGTCGACTTTACTACAGATACAGTAGACTTGTACATTCTAAACCCGTACTGTGATGCTTTTATTAAGTCATACTTATTGTAAAAGTTTGTTACTCCGGTGTGAACGAGTGTTTCCAGTGCCTTAGAAAACACTTGCAATATTGAAATTGGGAGTGAAAAAATTGTGCAGGCGAGCTGGTGGAAGTTAACCATAGTTTTGTTTAACCCGAGACTGGGGTATTTCGGAAAAGGGACGAGAAGAAAAGAGGCCACAAGGAGGCGACGTTGAGACGTCGCCTCCTTGTGGCCTCTTTTCTTCTCGCCCCTTTTCCGAAATACCCCAGTCTCGGGTTAAACAAAACTATGATTGAAATTGGCCTGTAATTTCCCTATTTCGTTTACGCTTCCTTTTTTACGCAATACTCAAAGTTTGGCAATTTACATTCACTTAGGAAATACTTCTGTAGCTATAGAAACAATTCATTTACGAGTTATCATATGTGCTAACAAAGTAAATAACTTGCTTTATAGGTATTACTTCTACAGGCACATTCAGACTAGAGTGGTTATGGCGTAATAAATAAAAGATATGAGGCAAAGTACAAACCCTTTATACAGCCGGAAGTAAATTCATGAAATTAATTAAATCTAAACGAGAGGAATGGAAATCCAATACGTTTCCGTGTCGCTCATAACATCGAGGCCGCATCTCGAATCCTGGTTAAAACATTTCGAGACGGTCGTTTGTTCTTGATCGAGGCGTTGACTGAATATCCACACAGCGGCCTAAATATCTAGAAGAATTACGATTCATAGTGTATCCCCATTTCTGAAAAAAACCGAAGACGATGGACGAAAAAGGGGACAAACACAAAACGTGTGAGACGCAGCACCTAAACTTAATTGGCCAAGTCGTATCTATACCCTTCCCGCACACATGTGACCATCAGCTAGGGTACAACTCGTCTTGACCTCGATTCAAACCAAAGACCTTCGTTGTAAAAAAAAAGTTACCATTGAAAACAGAAGAAGAATGTTTTGTTTCCTATACATTCGACGCTTGAGAGGTTAAGGGTGCCCGTCATGTTCGGTCATTGGCACTATAGACCCTTTTGCCCTTTAGAAACATGAACAGCTGCTATTTGCTAGCCCGTCAAGAGTGCTTATGTCACCGCTGCTAGAAAGCATAAATGCTACACGGACAACAAAGTTTGAGATTTAGCGAGGGCCTTCGGCTGTACAACTAAACGTCTTGGAGGAGGCAAGTTGGTTTACAAGAATCGGGAATCCCTGCGGAGATGATCTTGTCGCTCCGTGACCTTCGGGAATGGGAACATTTCCTTCTCTTTCGCGGCCCTTCCGAAGTGCGAGCAACGTGTGCACCTGGGCAGGCCCGCTCCTCCAGGCAATATATTTTCTTCTGTAGCGTAAGCACGCTTTCGTAGCCGCTGCCTCACTGTACGTCACATTCTTTGAAACGCGAGTTTTGTTGATTTTTTTACACCAAATTTCTCACTGACCCATACATGTAAATTGATGTGCAAATTGTAAATAAAATGTCTCTGCACATAAACCAGAAGTTCGCTGGGACGTCGAAGACATAAACACCGCCTAATTGCGATTAAAAAAAAAATAAGAGGAACGGATCTATACAGATTGTTTTTAATAATTCTTGGGTCCGAGTATTACGTGTCACGCTCATCATGATACGAAAAATATTTATATGCAGAAGGTTTAAGCGGTGTATATTTGTTTCTGTTGTGTTTCCCCACACAAAAACAAACAAAAAAAAAAACATCAACAACAGCATTTGTAAATTGCATGAATCAGAAAGCTATACACAAGGGTTATCACTGAAACGGGTTAAAGACGTAATACTCATGTACTACGTAAAGACTACAACGTGAACCACAAAACTACTACGTGTACCACATGAAGACCATTACTCACGTACTACACACTGTACACGAGTAAAATGTCTGTTACCTGTTTCAGTGATAACCCTCGCGTATAACTTTCTGCTTCACGCATGGTGGCGTTTATAAGCAATGCCCACAATTCTTTAAAGTCAGCCAGCAATACTTTACACCGCCCTGTCGGGGCAGATATGCAATCAATAAACGTCACCCTAAGTACCTTCACACTTTGCGCAACGTGAGTTCGAGAGAAAGAGCACATGAAGTGCTCAACGAATTGTATTTTTTTCTTCACCAACCAATTTTTTTCCTTTTCATATCTTAATTTATACAGAAAAAAACCGTCAAGGTAACCGTTTTTTTTTAATATTTTCAGGCAGTTACTCATCGTACACGAACTTAATGGAAAACCTGCCCCCCCCCCCCCCCCCAAGAAAATAAACTGGTGTCGTCTGCATTTATCATTAAAAAAAGAACGGCATCAGCGCCGTCTATATTTACTCTATAATATATGTAGAAGTTATAAAAGAATCCAAGGGCGGACGCCAGTTTCTATAGGCAACAGCGCAGTCGGCGTAGGCGGAGAAGATTAATGCCTATATTTCAGAAAGTTCTCCATCATCGTAGATGCGACACCTCATACATCGTATGCATTTACTAACCGAGGTTTTATAATTTAGACGCCCAAAAGCTTAAAAAATATAACGAAAAATATCCAAAAACTCAATATAAAAAATAAAAAAATTCTACGTTGCTCAAACATGTTTTTTTTTTTTTTTTTTTGTGTGTGTATGCGTTAACAACATGAGATTCGTTAAAATTGTGCCTTCTAAAAATTATACTGGTAAGACTGGAATGGTTTCAAAGAAAGCTGAGAATCTCGCATGCATAAACTTTTCCAGCCCATTGAAAAACGTTAGCATCACAGAAACAGGCTCATCATTTCCTGGGAAATTTTAATCGGTGAAAGTGAAAAATATCACAAACCTTTTATATTTTGACTTTGTTTTGTGACATATTTTTTATATTAAAGTGCCAAAGTAAAAATTCGAGCTAAAAGCGGTCGAACTAATTAGAATACGTCTTTCCTTACCTCGATTTGAACACCATAAAGATGACAACTTTCGTTATCTTCGAGGTCGAAAATCCCACCTCACCTCCATCAGTGGGATTGAATGAAAAATGTGTCAGAGACAACGTTAACAAATAGCATAGAATCGGGAGCGTAAACATCATCACAGTGCTCACAAAATAAACATGTTTTTATACTCACTGACATCATGACAACGAAAGGGCGTCCCTTTCTAACTCCGGGCCTCCTGCACTCTTTCACTGCCTTCCGCCGTGCTTCGGCTGTGACTGCACGTTCGAAGCTCGCGAGATTCCCAAGTGTTATCGATGTCAGGAAGATTGTTCTGGAGGCGGAAAAACTGAAGGACCTGGCTGCTGTTCTCTCCCTGTCAGTGGCTATACCGTAAAACCACCTCTCGTTTTCACTTTAAGAGTAAGCTCGTCCGGTTTAAGTTCGCAGGGGACGCGTTTCAGAAGTGAGCCCAGCATTTTCGGTACATTATCTGTCCGTTCCTCACCCTCAAAAGCAGCACGAAATATGCTCACGTAGAGGGCTTGTGAACGCATTACTTGAGTTTCTAAGTGATGCCAACGCACTGAAGTTCTTATATTGAAGAAATCTTCCCAAAAATAATGTCTTTTATTGCTTCTCATTTTAAATATTCCTCCGTTCACCCAGAGCTTCGGAGCTTTCTTGGACACCCGCCGGCAATATGAAGGTGAACACCTTACCTGGTTTCTTGCCTGTTTTACGGCTCTCTAAGGCTATATTAACTCTCAACGTCTCAAATGGTACGTGGCTTGGGGGTTTAAACTCTCAGCTCTAGCCCTCTTCTGAAACAGAGCTTGTTCCAAAACTCGCAGGAGCGTCAAAAACAAGAAGACGGCTGTTCACCTTCATATCGCTCACGGGTGTACATAGCTTTTTCCTCGTGTGTGTACCGATAACCGTGTGACATTTTCTTGCATCACGCAGTGACGATCCAGTTCCTGCACGCGATCGCAATGACCAGCCATATAAAAAACCGGCGAAGTGAGAACGCACTCGTACTCTGTACAAGCATAACTTGACAAACGGTTAAAGACGAGGCTCCAGCGAGCCAACCAGAACGGTTCAGCGAGGCACGTAACACGGTATACCGTAGGAATGAACCTCGATGGAACAAGAGAGAGAGAGATGTCTGGGAGCGGCGCCGCCTCGCCACGAAGCAAGTCTGTCGAAGGCTCCGTTCCATTTCGGATAAACGCCGTGAGATGGCGCAGCGCGACAGGAGCTTCAGTAACTGTCCTTATTGTCCTACACGTCTTCAAGACCGCGAGGCGCGTGACCGCCGCGTCTTGTTCCGACACCTCTCTCTTTTTCCTCCGTGGAACGAACCAACATCTCCTGGGTAAGAAGGCCGTAGCGCTGGATTTTCAACGTCAGAGATCGGAGGCGGCGCTGATTGGATACGAACACTGCGCAAGCGTTCGGCTGCGACTCGCGCCCATCAATGCGAGTTCCAGTCCAACGCTGACGCACCACTCGTGTCGTGCCCAACCTAGCACTGCTGCCTCGTTATCCGAGAAGTGTTGAGTATATGCCCCCCTCCCCCCCTTTCCTCCCTCTAATATTTGCGTAACGAGACTAATTTTGAGACTCGAAACAGAAGCATGATTGCGCGTCACTCGCCACGCGAAATATGTTTCGCAACGTAAACACTGCGCTTAATTAATTTGCTGTGGGGGCAGAGTTTATTCTGTGTCATACGTGTCCTGCTCGGACTGCAAATGAAACTGAGTAACTAAGTAAATAAACGAATAGAATGTTTTGGGTGAGTTCGCTGTCCCGTTAAAAGGTGTCACGTGCTTTCTTTCCTCGATCTGATTGGCCCTCAGGGACCCGCAGCCTTCTCCTTTTGCCAAGTCGCGCTGAAACGGAGTACAGTCCGTGAGAGCACTCGCGATCTTCCTCTCCACGTGCTGTGCAGGATTTCCAAACCCGATCGCCGAAGTTTTCGGCACTCGGGCTCGCCGGAAACACGGAGCGAGAGACGGGTTGGCGCAGACAAATCTATACGGGAGTTTCCCCTTTTATACGTGTATAGATGTTTTGTTTTCTTTTGTGTTCGGTTGAGAGGCCAGAACCGGGACACTCCAAGTGGATCGATGCCCGGCAATCTCTCTTTCTATCGGCGAGGGGGCGTCGTAGCGGCAGCTGCGATAAAAAAAACACGCACAAGGTTTCCAAGCTGTGGCCCTCATCTTTTAGGGCAGATTCTTTCGAAAGCCAGACCGGCTGGGAGCTTGTTCTGAGACCCACAAACAAAAGTTGACCCCTTGGCGAAAGAAACGGGACGGTGCCGTCTTCGAGAGGAAAGAAAAAGAACGAAAAAAATATTCAGAATGAAACAAGAGCGTATGCCTTTCTGGAAGTGGACAGGTGACAGAGCTGACATAAAACTTAAAATATCTTTCTTTTTTATACGGTGCTTACTGGATACTATTTCACGGTTGATGTTATTATTGTCGTCCTTGAGATGTTGGCACATACCCAAGAAGGGGATGGGACAAGGATCAGTGTTGTCATCACTGCAACACTTTGCCCCCATACGCTTTATTTTCTTCTCCTTTCTTCACTAGCGTCTCGGACAGCTTAAGGAACGGTTGTGGCTGAGCTTGCTCAGGCTTCTTTGTTACTCAGTCGTTTCTTGAAATTCTTATCAACTCATACCGCAATCTGACTGACTGAGAAGTGATGTTACGATGCGACTCGCAAACTCCTGCGTTTCTTAAAAAGGTCACCGACTACAGCTTTTTATGTGCACGATTTGACGATGTATTCTCATTTATTCCGCACGCAAATTCGGCGCTCACTCTTTCTATAATCCTTTCCTGGGATTGGAAGTATTTATAAGTAAATACAAAGACTCAAACAAAACATGCAATTAATTGTGCGTGAGGTTAAACAACATTTACAGCTCCGGCGAAACTTTTTCGATTAATGCTGTTCAGAGAACAAATGAACCAAAGTAACGCTGTTGTTCCTGCGCAAATCTGTGCAATGTCCTTGAATAGTTTACTTCAGATCATGACTGCTTTCATTTTAACGAGTTTCAGAAAGGACAAAACTCGTAGAAGAGCTGGTATTGCCTGCCCACGAACGTATTTTTTATCTCAGTCTCGGGCCTAGAGAAACTTTGTGCTGGCCACTCAATTGATATAAATATGGCGCTGGAATGCCTAACATACAATATTCAAGGATAAAAGACACTCAGCTTCCGTCTTCAAGAACATGAGTGGTCGGGTTTCTTGGGGGTCGTTGGGTTTCTTGTTGATGCGTTCTACTTTTTCACAAACGTAGCAGATAAATAAAACAAACAAACCATATATGTTAGGGTGCGTTCGTTTTGCCGCGATGAGTTCAAGTTGTTCGAGTGGTTGTCAACTCGATGCATTTGACTTAGGGTTGATAATTGAGTTAGAGTGTCATCCATGACACAAATTCAGCACAAAAGACGAGGACAGGAAAGGGTCCCAAACAGGGCGCCGTGTTTGTGTCCCTTTCTTGTTCTCGTCTTTATCGCTGACGTTGCTGTCACTTATATATTTGTATACAATGCCTCTTATTTTACTGATTTATTAGGAATGCCTCGTAACTGATTCATTAGTAAAGTGTTTTTGCATAAATTGTTTCCACTGTACTAAGGAATAACTCGTAAGCTTCATTTGCGTCAGCTTTATTCGCAACATTAACCCAGTTTGCATTATTTTATTTATTTATTTACATTGTACCTACATCGCCCTGTGGGCAGTATTGTAGAAGGGGGAGGGGGGGAGGATTAGAAAACACCATGGCAAGTGGAAAAAAACGTCATTATCATCAATGGACACAAATCTTCCGGGAGGTCGTTCACACCCTCGCGGTTTTGACAAAGTATGGGTACAGCCACCTTTTTAGCATGTTCAGTAGAAAGCGCGCGGCCTGATTTTGAATTTTTTCTAGCTTATTGATAAAGAACTCTTGATGAGGGTCCCACACAACAGACGCATAATTCAGAATCATTCTTACCAAAAAAGAAACAAAAAATAAAGTATTTCTTTAACGTTTCGTAACGAGGATGTAAAATTTTGGCGGATAAAATAAGTCATTTGACTAACTTTTCCGATTCTACGTTTTATAGGGCTGTTTCATTTTATGGAATTGCAAATAGCACTCCTAGGTAAACATACTCGAACACAGTACATAAAACGGTATCGTTGATTTTTAGCTTTAAGAATCGTGCAGCTTGGTTCTCGAAAAACGAGTATGTTTGCATGTGGTTAGATTTAGGATCATTTTCCATTGATTGTACCAGGAAGATAGAAAGTTTGTCTGTTTGTAATATGGCAAGGTCGTCTGACGTGTTTATTTTACTGCGTGATGCGCAGTCATCGGCGGACAGATTAATTTGAGACTGTGCATTTTCGGTGATGTCATTTAGGTATATGAGAAAAAGCAAAGGCACTAAGACACTCCCTTGTGGCACACTCAACGTAACCCGAGTATATCTGGATACAGTACCGTTTAGGACAACACGCTGCTCTCGACCTAATAAATAATTTCGTATTCAGTTCAACACTTCTGGATCTATGTTTAACAAGGCCAATTTATACAATAATAACTAATGTGAAACCATGTCAAATGCCTTGGCAAAGTTGAAGAGCACGCAGTATACATATTTCCTACTGTGTAGTCATCTATATATTTGATGATGAAATTCTACCAGCTGTGTGTTGCAAGAGTAACCGCTTCGAAAACCATGCTGTGAGGGGGAATAGATGTGTGCCGAATCCGAGAACGAGTAAAGGTTGCAATAAATAATGTGTTCAAATAACTTACACGGAACCAATGCTAATAAAATAGGTCAATAAATTTTAACACTGGTTTTAGAACCGGATTTAGAAACAGGCCTGTTTTCCATCTTCCAATCTATTGGAACCATCCTTGTTTTTAAAGATTCGTTGAATATAGTAAAAAGATAACGCTCTACAGACTCACTGCAATTAAGGAAAATAACGGGGGAAATGCCGCCAGGTCCAACGGCCTTGGATGCATCAATTCCGCGCAGCAACTTCACGATACTGTTCATGTCAGCTGTAATGCTGGGTATTACGCTTTGCTGTGTTCGGTAAACTATGGGGACTCTTCCAAAAATACCGACTTAAAATACGAGTTAAAAAACATTCAATTTTTGCGTTATCAGACACCACTGTACCACCATCAAATGTCAACGCAGGAATAAAAGTGTCTTCTTTTCTGTTCGCATTATCAAACTTCATCATTCTTTAGGGTTTATTTTTAGAGTTTTGTTGAACTTGTCAAAAAACACTTTTTTTCATTTATTTGCATTTTGGGAAGGTTATTGATCTCTTTGTACTTCTGCTCAGTTTGGACCGACCAACTTTTGGAAATCTTTTTATAAGCACGTCTTTCTTTACATTGTTTATTCAAACTTTTCTTGAAACTACCGAGGCGGTCACTATGAACCTTTTGAACAGGAGTACTTTTGGGGTTTCTACGACTATTGGTGGATTTGACAATGCATATAAAAGTTGCAAGGTGATTCCTAGTATCGCAGGCTATCAACCTTGACCTTATTACTTGCTTCTCAACGTTAAGGCTCGTTCACACTCTTGCAACCGAGTACGACCGAGAGAGACGAGACCTCATGAAACCTCTTAAAATTTCTTAGGAGGAGAGAACAAACTGCCACCCTGGCGCCATCTATGCGGTGACCCTGAAAATGCATTTCACAAGAGCGGAGGTTTTGCGGGATTTCCGAAGTCAAATGTGCGTAATACCTATGAAAAAGGCTCGTTTGTAACGTTGAAAAACGTTTTTCGAGCCAAGAAAGAAAGGATAATGCGCGAGGGAAATAGAATATAGGCCGGACCGCCAAGTTTACACTGCTACCCGATAGATGGCGCCAGTGTGTCCTCTTGTTTCAAGAGGTTTTGAGGCACCCGGTTCTAAGAGGTCGCAAGTTTGTGAACGGGCCTTGAGTCAAGGCCCGTTCACACTTTTGCAACCGAGTACGACCGAGAGAGACCAGACCAGTTCTTAAGCCTCTTGCGATCTCTTAGGACTAGCTCCGCTGCAGCTCATCTGGTCCCAAGAAGTCGCAAAAGGCTTAAAAACCGGTCTGGTCTCTCTCGGTCTTACTCGGTCGCAAGAGTGTGAACGGGCCTTAAGTGTCCTTTTCGTCTCGTTAAAGTGGCAAGCAAAAGAGGGCTTGCGGGAGAAGCTGCCTTTCTCGAACGCACCAAGATGACGTCATGATGTGTGTCCTGGGTGCCAGGAGCAGCGAGCGGCGGCGGGGCTGGCAGCACCAGCAGCGGCGGAGGGAGGCCCCTGTCCAGCGCCTGGCAGGCGGCCCTGGGGGCGGCCGAGGCCATGAACACGCTGGGCAGCCAGGGGGTCCCGGCCCCCTCGGCGCAGGGGGCGGCTCGGGAGCGCCGACGTCCGCCCCGCAAGGGCCCCAAGGTGGTCGAGCGCCCCCTGCGAGCACTCTTCTGCCTCGGCCTGAGCAACCCGCTCAGGAAGCTCTGCATCAGCGTCGTCGAGTGGAAGTATCCTTCCCGGCCCACGCGTCCTATAGGGAGTATTCGCTGACGGCCATAGCTGTGTGCGCGAATGCTGAGCGCGTGCTCATGGCGAGCTTCCACAGTTCTTTTGCAACGTGTATTCCGCACCATCGAGAGAGTTGGGCTTAGTAGCCTATTTATGTGAGCTCGTTCTGAGCATGCGCTCTAAACAGCACCCACAAATATGGCGTCCAGTGAATACTCCCTAAACCATTAGCCCAAATTTGCTTCCTTCGAGTAAACATTTTGTGATCGACACTCCCGTTCATTTCCTTGACGCTGTCCCACCAGACCTTTTGAATATTTAATTCTGTTGACAATTTTCGCCAATTGCGTGGCTTTAGCTGTTTACACTCCCTACCCCAACAGTGATTCCAACCAAGTGAATGCCACTCTGGTGAGTCAGGCTTGTCTTCCTCAGAGCCACTAAGACACACGCCTCAGAGTAACGACCGTTCAGCCACCCTGTTGCCTACGATCACTTCAGCCATTGATCTGAAGCTTTACTTTAAATTGCAAGAAACGCTTTTTTTTTTTTTTTTGTAGGACGCGTAAAAACGGTTTGCGACAGAACAAAACGCTTTCACTCGAGCTTCCTGACATCATAAACTAAAGCTCAGAAGTCGCATGTTGTGTTCCTAACGATCACCAATGGCTCCCAAGCCCAAAAATGGCTGCTCCCACGATACAGTTGTGGCATGGAGTGTCGATACTCGATGCGTAGCTTGCTGAGTGGCACTGGCCATTGGGGGATTTCGGGAGAATCGTCAGATATTCGCGTACTCAGGGATGTTGCGAAAACTCGTTGATTTTGCTGATATCCGGCATCCCTGCACGTCGACATCTCTAGTCGTCAGCATCTCGCAAACATTTACGAATACCCATTGGATGTTCTTTTACACGGAGAATACATGCGCAGTTACATCGAGCTAAAGAACGCTAGCCGAATAAGAACTTTCAGAACAGGGTGCCCAAGCGCTTTACACCTAGGGAAATGGCATCGTTGCCAGCGCGCATGCGTAAAATCCATAGCCTGTTTAAGGGTCTTGAAAGAAAGAACCACTTTTCGAAGTGTTGCGCGAATGCCCAAACTCGCTTTGCACCGCCTCCCCCCTTTTTCCCAGTGTCGCACGCAGTAGGGAGTTTCCCTAGACTTTTCCCTTCCCCAACGCTCATCGCAATAAAGACGATACTACTGCGCATGCGTGCCGACAGCATTGTCCGCAGTGTGCGCGATTTTGTGACGGATCTCGAAAGCGTTACCGGACAGCGAAAATGATTAACGAGTTTCATCAAATTGTTCCGATATCTTTGATAACGATACCAAACATCGATAGGGTTCACGCGCAAAGGTGTAGTATCGGGTATCGGAGTTATCGGAACGTTCTACTAAACGCCCTAATAGGAAGTTTTAGTCAATCGTTTCGATACTTCCGATAACGATAAGCCCGATAGCCCGCCGAGACCTGCCCACATGCACCGCGTCGTTATTGCACTTATTGGAACGATCGACTAAAACCCCCACCAACTCATCAGTTGCTTGGCGTCTATTTTTTGCCACTTGGGTAAAAATGCGTTTTTGTACTAATACACTTTTGTTTTGTTTTTTTTTGTTTCTTTTTGCAGGAAAAAGTGGAGTATATATTTCTAGTGATATTTACAGCTGAATGCGTTATGAAAATTATTGCCTACGGATTCCTGTTACACCCAGGTGCTTACTTACGCAACTCATGGAATTTTCTAGATTTCGTAATTGTAGTTATAGGGTAAGTGCCTTCGTTTTCTCTCCAGCATATTTCGATACCGCGATACTGTTGACAACGCACCGACCATACGACGAAGTGTCGCACGAGTGCTACGTGTCAGCGCTTACGCGCCCATTTGTCGCCCGGTACGCGCTGATTTTCGTAAAGTTATGTGCAAGCTGTCTTAAGTTACCAGTATATGCCACTAAAAAGTTAATCCATCCGCTCTCATTATATAACGGGTATTAAAGTATATATCTTGCTATATATGTATACTTTTTGTCGCTTTTTTTAAAGAGGTCAATTTTTCTGAGGGTTTCCAATAAAGCGGGTAACTGAACAAAAGGATTGTGAGTCCGCAGTCGAACTTATGGTAGATAATCATGTAGTTTAACACCTAAGACTGTGGTCCAGAAAAGGGGAAAAAAAGACGTTTAGTTGAAGGAGCAGACACAGTAGGGAATGCCTCTGTGTGCTCGACTGAACTTTTTTTTTTTTTTTCTGCACCACAATTTCGGTGTTAAACGACATGATTAACTGGATGACGCTACCACGTTTGCTAACTTGATCAACCTCTAAGCAAGAAGTGTGCAATATATGAGGCGAGCAACTGTTCCGAATTGCGGCGTATCGGAACGCTAGGAAGGGAACGTCAGCTAAAGGGTAACATAGAGAACGCCCAGGGAAGGCGCGATGACGATGCAGTCAACCAAGCACGCGCCGTCATCTCTTCATGTCGCGGGGTATACAAAAGCAGGTGGACGAATTTGGAGGGTAAACAGCCGCACGAGGTGCGCAAGAGCCTTGCACACCGTATATTCTTCTCTTATAAGCGTCTGTTCTCATAGTAATGAAAAGCGTTGGTAATAAAAAAAAATGATTTTTTTTTCTTTGCAGTCTTATCAGTACAGCCCTGTCCTTTTTTATGAAGGAAGGGTTTGACGTCAAAGCGTTGCGAGCATTCCGAGTTCTAAGGCCATTGAGACTAGTTTCTGGAGTGCCAAGTAAGTGTGCACCGAACTGGCTCTGCAACCACCGTTTCTCTTCTGCCCATTTCGATGTGCTACTCAGCGCTCCAACTTAGAGTGTATGTAATATTAGTTCCATAGTACGGGATGAGTAAGTGTGCACTCCATGTTGGAACACTGCAGTCAGTCAGGTTTGCTTTCAGTTGCAAGAACACTGTAATACGTCTGGTGCGTCTACTTTCCTGCAATGCACACAGGCGAGCCAATCCCTGCAATCTACGGAGCGAGCTGAGCCAATCAAAGAGTTGATAATTTGTGAAGACAAAAAAAAAAAGTCTGCGTTGTGGCACTGAGTTCGACGTTTTACCAGTGCTGTTGGCGTTAATGAAAAAAAAAAATGTAACGAAATAAGTTACTGACTGGTTATTTTCATATAAAAAGAACGCGTTACCGACCTAAGTTACCTTAAAATAAAGAAACGCGTTACCGTCACTGACAAAAAGTAACGCACGTTACTTTCGCGTTACTTTTTAAATTATGAATTAACGCGTTGTACTGTTTCGAAGTTTGAGGTATGAATGAGCGCTATATTTCAAGAAACATTATGTCCATGCAGAAACTGAACATAAATATTTTTTTTTACGGCTCCACTTAAATACTAGCAATAAAAATACGAAGAAAACGCCTAAATCTAAAAAATTCACTTAACTTGGCGCCTAAAAACACGAAAAAAATGTAACTGTAATTTTTTTTTAAGTTTTGGGAAGAATATATAACGAGTGATGTAATTGCGTTACCCGTTACTGTTTTGAAAAAGCAACGCGTACGTACTACGTTACCGAAAAAGTAACGCGTTACATCCAACAGTATGTTTCACTGTGCTCAGTGACACAGCGCAGAGTGTTTTATTTAATCAATACATAAGATCAGCTTAGTGATTGGCTGAGCTCGCTCCGTAGACTGCAGTGATTGGCTCTAGCAAGTGCTTTGAGGGAAAGAATATGCTCTAAATTTCTTAGAGTGTACATGCTTTACCACGGCGAACAAGATGAGCCAATCACTTTGACGTACGAAGATAATTCAGAAAATTACAAAACCCAGCACACATCTTGAGTGTGTGCCATGAACTGGGGAACTAAGTATGATAGTTCATGTGCTCTGCTTCTTTGCGCGAAGAGAATGTTTTACTTAAAAAGCACTGGTCGGGCGGAATTCTGTGGTGATTGGCTCTTCGCTAATCTTCGCATCAGTGAAGTCAAGACGCGAGTGACACAGGCTGCGGAAAAGCCCGCTTCATCTCACCGTGCTTCCTGTTGCAGGTTTACAAGTTGTTTTGAATTCCATTCTGAAAGCCATGGTGCCTTTACTTCATATCGCTCTCCTCGTGGTGTTCGTCATCATCATCTATGCCATCATCGGGCTGGAGCTGTTCTCAGGAAAGCTGCATCAGACCTGCTACATCAACGGGACAAGTACGCTGCCGCCAGATCGCATCCTTTTTTTCTCGTGTTTGGATTATGGAAATAATATAATAATCTAGGGGAAAATGTTCCATGCATCTCGGCCCCTCTGGATCCGTGGGGCATAGACGCAAATATTGGAAATCCCGATGGCATCATATGGCTGGCCACGCACACATATAAAAGATTCCCCCCCCCCCCCCCGCCCCCCCACCCCCCCTTAAAAAAAAAAGCAAGGAAGAAAAACGTAATCTTTGGGATACTCTGCATCTTAGAGCGTCGCCAGCGGTGTCACCATAATAATTAGAATTAAAACAAAAATGTTTTAATAAATGGCAGATAAAGAAAATGCGCGGACGATCACGCAATCCGATCAGGTAGTGCGACATTTCGACGATGTAACGTCGTGATTGTCTGACGGTGATGTTGCGTCGCGCGGTGTGTCTCTCGTGTAAACCAGAACCGATCACACACACACACGAAACAGCCAGCATCAAACACGTTCTTGCGCATGCGCTTCACAAATTGCTTCTCGGTCGCATTCGCGTGTCCCTTCTTCCCTCGGCAGCGTTCTCTTCTACGTACCGTTTCACGTTCACGCACAGCATGAATACGTTCTGTCCTCATACCCGTAAGGAGACCGTCGGCGCCTACACATCGACGACGTAGTCTCCCACGGGCGCGTTTGCGACGTCGAGGAGCCGCTACTTGCTCCGGCGTCTGCTTCGGCAGCCGAGGGAACGGGCGACCGAAGGCCAGAAAGAGCCGGTGGACAGGAGCACGGTCACGTGACCCCCAGCGCCACCGCGATTCGCCGAAGGCGCTGCGTTTCAACCGCGATTATTCTCAGTGAAAGGGCGAGGGTATCGTTGCTCTACTCGCCCTCTCCCGGCACCAAAGTCACCCGCGATGAAAGCCCGCATGCTCCGTTCGTTGTCGGCAACACGGCACTCGCCCAGTGCAAGCCCAGCATAGCTGACACTCTAATATGCTCCTGATCGCAACAAAAACCGTATTAAGAAAAAAAAGAAAGGTCGTTCCCCCTCATGCGTTAAATTAAGATATATGGTATGTGTCTTGTATCAAGCTGCGGGAGCCACTAGATAGGTCAGACCAGCAGATGAACAGATCAATGACTCCGGGAACATTACAATGAAGTTTCCAAGGGCTCACCTGATTCCTATCATCCCGTAATCATGAACGCCCGTTCCTGCACATACACCAGGCCCCGTTTCAAAGAGTCAGGAATATTGAAGAAAGGGGTGGGGGGGGTTCGACATAACTGCAGATTCGGCCGGGAGACTATTCCTGACGAAAACTGAGATTGAATTTCTCAAATTAGAGATGACTCTGTCGATCCGACTTTGCATTTTATCCCATCGTCTCTTCCATCGTTCCTCTCCTCTTAGTTACCTTCCCTTTCCTCGATTTCTCTACCTTTAATCGGTTCTTCGCTTTTGGAATTCCTATATGTCAGTTGGTAGCTGATAGACGTAGTTAAGTCATCTACGTCCCACAGGTTTATGCTTTCTTCAACCTTTACCCCACCAACACGCTCTTCGTTCATTAATCTTATATTAGATTTAAGTTATTTATTTGAGAGGTACGCGTTTCAAGCGCCAAAAGCGTTGTTTCTGTCTATAACAACTAAACCTCGTGAGAACCACTTCGCGCAGCTCAGGAAAAACGCGCAAAACTTCCGGCTTTTATGTGACAACCAGTATAGTTAAATTTCGCTACGCTGTTTGCAGTCAAATTTAATTCAATCGAAATGTTTTGTAATACTCATAAAGTAGAACTGCGTTTCACGTATATCATCGCACAGTGCCCCGGATAATACTTTCTCACGTTTAAAAGAACTGCGGTTGGAAAATCTTACTTTTACCCTAGGAACGGTCACCTCCCTTCACTCGAAGATTAAACCCGCCTCAACTACCGTTAAGATTTAAGCAATTACAGGTGACATTAAGGAGTTAACGGTACCCTAAGTATTAATGTAAAAAAAGTGATTAATTACAGCCCTAAGATATTCAAGTGCCGGCATTTTTGGCGTTATCAGTTTCCTGGCTGTTTCAATGTACCTCGCTGGAAATCGTAATTTTTTTAAAACTGTTTTTACTCTGTAGCTACAGCAACGCCGGCCGATCGCTCAGAGCCAACCTAAGAATTAATTGAACCGATTCAGCGGGAGAGACGAGACCAAAACTTGGCGAAGACAGGAAAAGTTCCTTATTAAGATTTCGTGGCCTTTCGCGCTGTTTGTTTTTAATTAGGCTCAATCAACGAGCGGACAATTTTGGCACAGGTTTACTCAGGGAAGTTCGGTTTATGGCACGCCACTGGATTAGTGTGTTCGCGTCACTTTATGCGCCTGGGGCAATGTGACGCTCGGTTCAAGTTCAACCAAAATATTAAGTTGTTTTTCTATTGCAAAAATAAACAGTAAGTATCGCTGCGTATTTGTGCCCAAGTGTAGTACTATCTTTTATCATAACTATCTTCATAACTATCTTTTATCTTATTAAAGAAGTTATAAGCGATTTCGCAAAATTTTCCCTGCAAAAAAAAAAAAAAAAAGGTGGACGACGGAGCCTTCGATAGCGAAGAGCTGAATGGCGGGAGTTACAAGAAAGGTTCCACAATTTCGCATCGAAATTTTCAAAGTCACTTCAAGCTTTTGAATAAGGTAACGGTTAGTTCTAAAACTTTGGCCTCTGGTTCGGATCACTGGAGCTTCATTTTAACACAGGCTGAAAGTTCAATTCCTGTAAAAAAGAAAAAGTGTTTCGTTCTTGAAGACCTATATTAATAAAAAAAATATTAAGCAATTCATTATTCTGAATGTATGTGGCGGTTTCGAGTCTCTGAATAGTCGACAGGGCTTCGACTGAGTGTTGGATGGTCACCGTTCTGAATGAGACATTTACTCGCCAAGTTTGATCCCCTGAACCAAAGCTCTACCTATACCAGCATAAAGTCAAGGCCTGGTCGCCTTTCCCCTCCAAACGTCACCACTAGTGGCCACCCAGGCAGCGCCGCCTAGCTTGCGTCAGCATGGCTGCCAGCGCGTCTCGCGGCGTCAGCCGTCGAGTGCGGCGCTCACACGCGTGGCGGCGACAAGACCGGAGCGTCTGCCGTTTTGCGGAGACCCTCTCGAGCTTCAGTCTTTTTGCCGCATGGGGCAGGTCGGCGATCCACAAATGATGACGTCATGCGGAGGCCTTGCCTTCTAGGTGCCATTGGCTACACTCTGAAAACTCGGAAGCGCCTATTCTGCCGCAAACCGCTCGGGAGTGTCAGTCGCTATAATTTACGAATGGAATTCAGCAGGAACGTAGTCAGGATTTGTTTTCGGGGAGGAGGGGGGGAAGGGGGGGGGGGGGGGTGTAAATAATATTTTTTTTTTTTTTACACTGAAAGGGCTTTTTGCTAGGCTCAATGTAAACTATTCATTGTGTATTCAGACATATATAGGACCAGTTCTCCTTATTGAAGTGTTTCTGCAAAATGTATGATACCGTGTAAGATCATTCAGTATACCCAATTGTAATTGCCTTTTCTACAAATGCACGTGCCAGTTGTAAAAAAAAGAGTTGCTTTTTTTTCTCGAGTACCCAGTTTCTTTATTTGACATTAGATAAACCGTGTATCAAATCATTAAAAAAAAGGACCAGCGAAATTTTGATTATTCAGCCATATCTTTTGTACTTTAGAGGAGAATCTCGTCAACTTTAGTGCTGATCCTTGTGGCTTGCTGGGCCTCAAGTCGTTGCTGGCTCTGTCTTTGTTCACGGCCCCCTTGTCGCGACGTCTTACTTTACGTCGCTGAACATACCGTATTCGCGTGAAGGCATCCTAGCCAAGATTGTCGCACCGCTCACTTTGCAGGTTTGCTGGTTTGCAAGAATAGTATACTTTTATAATTGACACTGCGCTCTCAAAAGCAAAGTGGAAAGTTGGGCCAGTTGGTTCGTGGCTCTTTAAATAATTAAAAGCGCCTTGTGTCGTTCCATTTTTTTGTCCTTGTCTTTTTCGGCGCTTTTAATTACTTAAAGAGCTCTCAAAAGGGATAGAAGGAGAGACTTTGGGTGAAAAGGGGAAAGGATTAGCGACGCGACTCGTCTCGAAGGTCCTGAAAGATCACGCTGGCGATCTTTAAACACGCGTGCATAGCCTCGCCCCGCAGAGAGGACCAGGCGGTGCCATTTACAAACAAAACCCAAAGGGGACCGTATAACAAATACAGAGCTTGTTATGGGGGACCTGGGATTTGGTAACTTTTGCCTTGTATCTGTTGTGCTACCTCATAGAGTGCAGGCTGTACTCGTCCGAACGCTTCCATTCGGTACCTTTTAGTGGTGGGAGGGGGGGGGGGGGGGAAGTTGAACTACTGAATTTTGTTTGGGGGGCACACATGATCCCAGAGGCCCCCCTCTCTTCCTAGCTACCTGCCTGCAACTCGAAAACGGGACTGAAAATGTGTTTATACCTAAAAAATAAAAACAGTTTCTGTTGTGACACAGAGCATAAAATGCGGAGATGCTTACTGCCACACCGCTTCCTTTGTAAAGCTTCCTTCGTAAATTGCAGCGATGCATCGCTGCCATTCACAAATCGCTCTCCCGGGCAATTTGCGGCAAAATAGGCGCTTCAGATTTTTTAGAGTGCTAGCGAGAGTTTTTAGGAATCGCCGTGCGTGGCGAGTTTTTGGGCCTCGCGTCGCAGCTAATGAGCTTGCGGTGGTTGCCGACAGCCGAGTAACCAATCACTAGGCGATTAGCGCGAACATACTAAGCCAGCCCCTGGGAATAGTGAGCTTTCGGTGAGTGTAGCAGCGGTGGACTCCAATGGGAGTCCCGTACAAGGGTCTTACGGGCGCCGCCATTGTGGCCTTGCAGACGAGTTTGCGGAGTCGGAGCCGCACCCTTGCGGCGAGTCCGGCTTCGTCTGCGACGCCTCGGAGGGCCACGTGTGCCGGGGCTACTGGACCGGCCCCAACTTCGGCATCACCAACTTCGACAACTTCGGCCTGGCGATGCTCACCGTCTTCACCTGCGTCACCAACGAGGGCTGGACAGGCGTGCTGTACAACGTACGCGGCCTCCATTTACACCCTCGCCGGGATACTCTCGTTTACTTTAGTTCGCAGACATCTTGTCGCTCATTGGTTCGCATACAATGCTAATGGCCAGCAACTCGACATCCCGAACGCGGTCACCATACGGCGCTGCCTGCTTCGAGGAACTTGCATCCATCACAAACCCTCTGCGCCGCTCGCTCGCGATTGGTCACCAGCGCGCTGTCACCTGATCACTTGACCACCGTTCTACTCGCGACTACTCGAATGAGAGCCAAACTCCTGCAGTCACTTGTTGCTTGGTTCCTCTTGATGCTTAGTACAAACACTACTCGACAGGGCTACGACAGCATTTTTTATCTGCTCCCCCTTCTCTTTTTTAGTATAATTCCTTAGGGTGTTGTTGGTATTCGGCTCAATCGATAAGTCTAAATGCGGAGACTCTTCGTCCTTAACTGCCCTGCCTGTTCTCGAGCAAGCTTGAATATGCATCGACATCACCGGTGCGTACCAAGAATAAACCTGCAGAGGGGGCGCGAGCAGAACATTTTTTTTTTTCAATTTCCTACGGCATGATGATAATGCAATTAATTCAAAGGTGCAAGCGAGCTGTTCTCCTATCCCAGAGATTATTATCACCATTTTGCTTCTTTTTTTTTTTTTTTTTACTTAGGTTTACGAGCAATGTTTTTATAAGGTTTGCTACAAACGACTGCTGGGAGCGGCGCTGAGTGACGTTTGGCCGTCTGCCTCTCTTTCTCAGATCAACGATGCAATGGGCAACGAATGGCCTTGGATCTACTTCATAAGCCTCATTATCCTGGGTTCGTTCTTTGTGCTCAACCTGGTCCTGGGTGTACTCAGCGGGTGAGTAGAATCTCTTCATATTCCGGAGGCGTGGTACCTCAAATATCAAAACCTAACAACGTTCGAGGGTTTTTTTTTGTTTCTTTTTTTGTTTTGAGTAACACGGCTATGATAGTTGAAGAAACGTACTTAAGATGTGACTGTCTCTAACCACCACTCCTTCTCTTCTTCGCAATTAGTGCTTTATTCTACTTTACCTAAGGAGACTGCTGAGGTTAAAAGCAGAGATGCTTCAGACCCGAGCTCCTAAATGCGTGCAGTTTTGGTTCGTTTTTGGTGTTAATATAACATATAGAAATCTCCGCCTGTTGCAGTACTCTCATTTTAAAATCAAACCTTTTGTTCGCTCGATTTTGATTGATCAATAATTTAATATGGCTCCTTCTTTTGTTTTGCGTTTCAAGCGCCACAGCAACCATTAGTAAAAAGAGACCACAGTGAGACCACGCCAGGCTGCATAAGAGCAGTTTTCTTTTTCTCGGTCTTCTTCTGGCGTGTGATTTATGAAATAAGGATTACTTTTAATATAATCGTTATTATAAGCTGCCCAGTGGTAACGATAATATACGAGCTACGTCCTGGGTGTCTAAAAGCCCGTTCACACAGCTGGGTCTACTTAGGACCGAGTTATTGTGATCTCTTATGACGAGATAATACACTGGCACGTTGTCGCCCTTAATGAGGCGACCGTGGAACTGCATTTTACTAGGCTTTGCACTGTTTGTGAGATCAGATTACGTACTAATTATAAAAATATTCGTTTATAACATTGTCAAATAAAAGAAAATGACGCGAAAGCAAAAATAGGAAACATACCGAGACTTTAAGAGGGACAAACGGTCGTAAGCCGTCGCAAATGTGTCAGTCGGCCTTTAGGCTGTCCGTGTCCACATATCGTTGACCTTTTTCTCTTCAGAGAGTTTTCCAAGGAGAGAGAGAAGGCCAAAGCTCGGGGCGACTTTCACAAGCTGAGGGAGAAACAGCAGATCGAAGAGGACCTGCGAGGCTATCTGGACTGGATCACGCAGGCAGGCAAGCGATGCGTCCGCTTTTCTTCTTCACTCACCACGTTGTCTCGGAGGTGCCGATCACTCCACTCTGACTGCCCACGAGTTACAAACTCACCGATTAGAAAGCACCGGACACGAGTCTGTTCAGTGCGAAGTACACACGGTAGACGTTAATGCACGACAAGAGTGTTTTCCCGTAGGCTGTGCATATTGCACCTGGTAAGCGCACTGTGTGCACCTGGAGTGTAATTTTAGGTGAGTGGCATTCAAGCTTTCTTGAAGAGCCATGAGTAGTGCTACTCTTGTCAATGGAGTTCCATGGAAGAACATCTGTGAACTTCGACGAATCAAATCAAACTTCTCAAAAGGGATGTAACAATAGGGGTGATATTTGTCTTTACATTTCCTTACATGATATCGACGAACTTCGACGAATCGAATCAAACTTTTGTTGAAATCGGTTCAGGTTGATTCTAAAAAGAGATGTAACGATACGAACGAGCGTTAATGTCACATACAGATGTAACGTCTTGGGCAGATTTGACGTGGCATTCAAGCTTTCTTAAAGAGCCAGATGTGACGTGGCAGATGTGACGTTATGGACATATGTAACGACACGGACAGATGGGACGTCACTTAGAGATGTAACGTCAGGGACAGATATGACGTAATGGAGAAATATGACGTCACTGAGAGAAGTAGTGGTAGCATATATAGTTTTCTCGCACAATTTATCGGTGAAATTTACCACGTCGTATGACGCAACCACATGTTGTGACGTCACTTTGTCATGTGATATGTGGGAACGTATTCTGCGTTCACGGGAGCTTGGCAGGGTCTTTAAACTGCCCACAGAGAGGAGTCGTACTGAGTTGGCAGTGGTGTTGGAAGCACATGAGATCCTTTCTCCCCCACAGAGGACTTAGAACCAGACGACAAGGAGGCCGCCGAGGACCGGCTTAGTAAGCAGGATTCCTCTCTCGGTGTACTCGGACTGCGCTTTGCCGCGTCAAGGACCGCATGCTCTCCGCTTACTAGAACTGCTTCCGAAATTCGAAAAGCTTAATTTTTGCAGTTTTTTGCCTAATTCAACAATATAGTATAATAGTTTATCTCTGCTACGATCGCAGTGTATTATTGTAGCGAGACAGGGCTCACTTCACAGTCCTGTTAAGACTGGTTCACACTTGTGACTGTTTACAACCGAGTACCTTAAAGCTTCCTAGGATCTCTTAGGACGAGAGAACACACTAATGCTATCATAGGGTGGCCGTGGAAAACTTGGCATTTCCGTATATTTCCCTTTTGTTTTCGCGCATCATTCTTTTTTGTTTCTTGGCTTGAAGAACTTGACAATGATATATTGACATAGTACGTACCTTTGGTCTGGCAAATACTGGAGGACCTTCGCTCTAGCGAAATACAGTTTCAGGGACACGTCATAGATGGCGCCAGCATACCAGTGTGCTCTCTTGTCGTAAGAGGGAACGAAAACTCGGTTGTAAGCAAACTCAAGTTCGTGCCCGTGTTTTAAGTCTGTCCTTCTTTTTAACTAAGTGATGTTGATAGGCAATATAAAGAAACCTGTAGCGTCTTTAGATATTGAGCATGCTAAGGTGCTGTGCAAACTGTCGAGCACTCACATATTCCACCAGCTTTCTGTCGTGCTTTGTCCATGCGACTAAACTGCTTTGTCTATATCCGTCATTCATCTTTGTGAAGGCATGAATATATACGAAACTTTCAAAAAGTACAATTGACTTGGTGGGAAGTTATTCAGCACTTTTATGTTACGATGCTTAATTTTCAAAACATATCGTTGAGGGTGGTTTTTCCAAATGTCACGAATGTTTGCGCCAGATGCTCACCTCAAATGTTGGGGCAGGCAACTGATCAATGTATAACGAACTACGTCAGCCGCTTAATATATAGCAGTTTTTTGAAAAATGCCGCATTCAATCATTTACCTCGCGCGTCAGATCCATCTTAATAAACTTTAGAAAATGACGCGCATAGGGAGATTTTACGCCTCATCAGTATTGTACAACGAATGTTTTGTCCCATATTACGCGCGTGATTTCTAGTCCGCTTACCTTTTCTTTCCTTGGTACGATCAGAGCCCGCCCGCTTAAGAGTCACTCCAAACAGTTAAACTTATGGTTTGTTCGAATATCTTGGACGTATCAAGTCATAATTATTTCGCACGAGCGTCTTGTGTCAGAAACTGACAGCGAAATACTTCTCAGGACGATGCTTTCAGACATAACGTCCATGAAACGCTTAATGTTCTGCTTTTCAATAACGCAATTGTACGAGTTATTTGCCGTTCTCTGCACGCCCGTGTCCGCTTTCAGTGTGCATGGCATGTTGGCGACAGCACACGCATGCACACGCACGTGCCTGGGTTTCTCACGTGTCTCGCAAATATTATCACCGTCACAGAGCACCAGGAGTCTTGGGTGCAAGGGAAAAGAGGTGAGAACACAAATACGAGCATAAGGCCGCGCTCACGCTGCGAATACATCATACAAGAGACAGTATGGCTGCAGTCACCGTCTGAGGCGTGGTGAATGGATAGATGGCTGGATGAATCCGGCTGAGCCCTTTGGATCGGGCGGTAGCTTACGCCACCTAGCCACGAAACCTAGCAGTGCTTCTTCCTCGTACGACGGCCCTCTCACGCTGGTTATATAAAAAACAATTCTGCAGACATCTTATAAACACGTAGATGTACGAAGCAAACCTGCTGCGAGCATGGACGAGTCGTGTCCGCAAACAATTCGGTCATTACCGTGTCTTTTGTGTGGTGTATGAGCAGTGTGAATGCGACTTAACAAAAACAACTTGAAAGTAGTTATTCCGAGTCTTTAGTGTCTCCACCACACAGCCATCACCTCACCGATCCCCGGAAAGGGGGAGAGCCAACGCCTCAACAAGCCTGTACAGGCAGGACAGCTCGAAACGCGTGAAGCGACATAACTCCGCCATATGAAGTGCTCCAATCCACTTTCGTCTGCATTTTCTTTTTTTTGTGCCCGGAGGAATTTTGTTGTTGTTTTTACGGATGTTTGGAGCGTCCTCATCACGGGGTTCCGGAAAGCCACTCACACGCTCTCTTGGCTATCCCCAAGGCCCCCGCTGTTGTTCGAGTCTGAGCCTCCCGAAACGAGAAAGGGAAGAATACGAGGGCGAAGGGGCGAAGCCTCTTCGCGCGAGCCGTTCTTGGACGGCCGCACCCCTTCGACTTTCCTCCCGTGGCGACGGCGGCCGCGGGTCGCGGCAGAACAGACAGACAGGCACATCCATTGGCAGCTGAGCTGTGACGTCGAGTCCACCGAGCGCCGACGTCGCAGAAAAGCAGAGAACGCGAGGAGAAAAAGCCATGATGTTGGAATGTTTCATGTCCGAACAGGAGACGGACGGGCGGTCACCAACTTTCACTTCCTATGCCGGAGTTGTGCCAATTCACACGTTTTGAAGCGTCCTGTTTGGACAGGCTTTTAGACAACGAGGCCGTAGCGGAAAACCTTCTACGTCACCTAAAGAGGCAAACGCGGGTCAAGGATTGGGCATGCATCTCAGCTGCGTCAACGTTCGGCTGAGACTCGCCTCCAATCACCGAGGACACGAGTATGAGCCGGACTATGACGCAATACCGGTGTCCAATCCGTTCGCCCCGTTTGGCCTTTTAAGTGACGCAGAAAGTCCACCCCTCAACCTTGTCATTTAAGAGGTGTCGGCAGAGCACCTCACTGCGGTCAAAGAAAGGGGCCCAGGAATAAACCCTTTTCAAAAGTGCGCGCCATCTAGTAGCTGCTGGGCCAACTGTCCGAGTTCGCCATTGCTTGGGCACGTGTTCTGAGCATCCATTAGGCGCGAGGACTACGTCAGCGGTCAGCGTGAACTCGGCTTAGTTCGATTCGAAAACGAGTGCTGAGTCGGCGTTCCGTGAGGGGACTAGGATTCAGTCACACGCTTGGTGCCCAGGAAATGGCGGCCGCCAATGTTACTTGATGGAGTCTTAAAAAGGGTCTACTGCTATCGAGGGACAATCAAAGAATGCAGACCGTTCTGCTGACCCCTCCCCCCCCCCCCCCCCCCCCCCCGCCCCCAACCCCTCTCTCCTCTACAGAAAAAAAAAAAAAAAAGATTGAATTGAAACGGCAATCATTTGAAACGTCAGTGACAACAGATGTGGCGTTTCGGGGTCAAAATGGATTGTCCTCTTCTGAGCTTTCCTGTCAGACCGCAGTGATTGGCTCTTTCCTTTGTGCAGACATGCGGGAATTGTCTATAGCGAAAGTATCCGTTTTAGAAGGTTACTCAGGTGCATAATGGGGGGTAGTTTGTTAGCTAAGCACATGCTTTGAGCGATGGTATCGGAGCTTATGAATTTGTGTGGTCTACCAGCAAAACGCTTGTGTGGCATAAAGCTGTATTGCATGTTTACGGTTTGTTAGGACTGTGCGCAAGTGTCGGACTTTCGTAGCCCCTGGGGCTCAAGAGCATTCCTGGTTCGATGAGCGAATCCTCGGGAGTTGGAGTAGTAACGTATGTCTTAAGAAATGTACTTGAATTAAGCTTCAGCGAAGCGCTTAGTGACTCAAATTCACGAAAACAAAACAACTTATTGTCATGGAAGTTAATTCGTTTTAAAATAAAGCTCAAGAGCAAGCGATGCTCAGAAAATGATCGGAGAACAAAACAACATTCACAATGAGCTTTCGATGAGCCTGCCTCGCATTTAGTTTCTCCTGAAGCTCACTTCATTTTGCTAAACATATCTTTTGCCGCTCTTTTGGCCTTATGTCCTAAACGTCGTTCGAACCCACTTTAAGATGACTGCACCCTAGACATGAGAAGTGTACTTTACAAGTGAGAAGTGTGAGACATCCGGAGAACATAAACCTAGAAATAAGTTTTCACACACCCTTGATTCGTGAACATGCTACTCCTTCACACTCCCTCACTTACAAGGACACTTATAAGAACACCTGCAGTTACACAGATGCCCGGCGTATGGTTCCTGACGAGGACATAACATTTTGAATTTATTTATGTAATTAAAGTACTCTCAAACTACTTAAATGCCCAAATAGGGTTGCACGTACACATAGTCTATAACAATAAAAAAAAATAATGCTTACAGCCTAATGAGCAATTATGGATCGCACACATTTTGATAAACATTTTAATGAGCATAAAAATCCATATAAGAGTTATTTGACTAATCATATAGAAGTTACATAGGAATCATGGGTCTATTATCAATTAAATGAATAAAATGAAATTCGTGTGGAGAATAAACGTGTAACGCCGTATTTAACTCGATCTTGCATCGCCTATATTTAAGCCGTATATTTTCCAGTGTTTCTTCATAAAAAATCGGTCTGTTTTTCAGCGTTTATTATCCTTTTTAAATATCGGTGTATTTAGTTTGTTTTCGACGGACACTGGAAACAATGATTTTAGGTTGAAACCTTTAAATAAAAATGATATATTGAAGAGTAGGAGCGGTAGGTTTTGCCAAGAAAGTCCAAACTGGAGCGAAAATTGTCAAACATCGGCGTTTTTCGGTTTTCGTCCATTTTGTATTTTTGACACCAATGTTTTTCATAGGCAAGTTTTGGTTTTAACCGCTTTTGTATATTTGACACCACCTGTTGTTTCTCGATATTTTTCGATCTTAGCCGATTTTGTATTTTTCGCGCGAAGTGTCGCTTATCGCCGTGTCTCGGTTTCAACTGATTTTGTATTGTTGACAACGACAAATGTTTATCGGTGTTTTTCGGTTAAAACCGAACAGGACACGGCCTACCTATACTCTGTCTTACTAACCAACCGGCTCTCGCCCTCAAACGTAAAAAAAGAAAAAAGAAAACTGATACGACAGTTTTAAGATAGCGCAAAAGTACGGGACAAAAGTAGCGCCGTTTTAATAATGTCGTTCAACAACGAACTAACCGAGCAACGCACTCTTTCCTAACCGATAATGGTGTCATGTGGAGCGAACTGACGTCCATTTCGCTCTGGGTCCGACCTGACAGCGAGCCAAGAAGCCGACCGGGAGCAGCAAAGAGACCGGGACAGCGCCAGCGGGGACGTGGTCGTGCCATCCTGGTGGACGGCCAAAAGGTACGCCATTACCCGCGAGCCGGCCCAGAGAAGTCACCAAGGGGACGGGCCGGCCGCCACTCGGTTTCCCTTGAAGCGCGACTGCAGCTATAGAGCGCTACGGTCAACGTTGCTACAGCGTTACTTCAACATTAAGTTACCTTTATCTCGAAAACCATAAGTACATATTTTAATTGTTTTCCGAGCCTCCCTATTCAGTATTGTAACGACGGTGCGCTGCCAGTAAAACGCTAAAGTACCTTTCTTGAAATAATTTGCGGGAACTAAATAGAGGGATCTGGGAAAAGCTTACCATCGTTGTAGTGACTATACCATTAAAACTTGTCTCGCGACAATTTTTTTTTTCTTCGCGAGCAACAAGAGTTTAAAATGCACAGCATGGAGCAGACAATTGTTTTCTTCTTTTGAAAGCCAGCTTTTTGATAAGCAAGTTCCGACACGACAAATTCCTGGCTTAAAACCGGCTTTGGAGCTTGTAATTAGAGTTGGCGCTTACTTATTCATGAAACTAAAGCTCGATTGTAGGCGAGCTGGTTCACGAATGACATTGTAAGCCTATAGCGAGAAAAGGAGGACAAAGTGAAGTCAAAATACAAAACTAAATCTGCGATCTTTCTTTATAAATGTCTCGTGCGTGCGTTTAGACAACGAGAAATTAGTGAGCCTCGACGGTGTCTGCCGTCTGGTCTCTCCAGTGTAGATGAGAAGTTTAGCCTGTGCACTACCATCGCTAGCATAAGGTCTTTAGCCTGCTTCACTCAGTAGCGATTGCACGAACATACTCCGGTACGACGCTAAAGGCTTGTTCACACAGACCCGTTTTCTTACGTTACGTTACGAAATCTTCTGTCCAAGAAATCCGGGAGCTCTGTGCTTCGTATTAAGCGTGGCTACCAATTCAAGGAGGTACCCTGCCACGTGACATTCTAAACACGAATGTTTGGGTGACGACGAGTTAGGACGGTGAGTTACCGTGGCAATGAAGAACACAAGGCTCGTTGGAACGTAACGTGAGGATTTGAGCTCGGTTCCACTTTTTACACAGCACCGCTTTCTTACGTTACGTTCGTGTCTCGAATATCGCGTGCCAGGCTCTCTCCTTGAATTGGTAGCCACGCTTAATACGAAGCACAGATTTCCCGGTGGCTTGTACGTAAGCTTACGTAACCTAACGTAAGGAATCGGGGCTGTGTGAACCGGTCTTTAGCCAGATCGAAATGGGCAGGAGTGGATATTGAACCCGGGATCCCTGCACTCTGCAGCGCGAGCAATCACATCGCGCGTTCCGAGCCGCAGTGCGTTAACATACACGGCTACCGATCCTTCTCGTTGTACATAGTTTGAATCAACTACCATTAGAGTCATTACACACACCACAGCGCACTATAGCAAACAACACTCACACCTTACACACGAAAAATAAAGCAACATTCAAACAAACCGCGCTGACTGACAACTCTTTTTATATAACTTTGTCTCGTTCAACCCTCTAGCACCACCGAATTTCCCATATCACGCGCAGATGCCTAAAATTTTTTTCTCTTTTTCTGTCAGGTGTAAAGATGGTGTGCTAATACAGTTGTAATAATTCCTGGGGATATCTTCTGCTTCGATAATTTCTCGAGTTAATTGGTTACTGTTCCTACCTAAAATAGTACAGGATGGCAGGTGAACGTCGCACCCACAATCCCGGCAGTGTATGCTTAGATGCCCTGAGTTGGCTCTGGTGCTGCCATCCTGTACTATTTTAGGTAGGAATAGTAACCAATTAACTCGAGAAATTATCGAAGCAGAACATAACGCCAGGAATTATAACAACTGTATTAGCACACCTTCTTTATACTTGACAGAAAAAGAGAAAAACATTTTAGGCATCTAGGAGATCGGTGCGAGTGATTTGGGAAATTCGGTGGTGCTAGAGGTTGAAGAAGACAAAGTTATTTAAAAAGAGTTGTCAGTTAGCGCGCTTTGTTTGAATTTTGCTTTATTTTTCGTGTGTAAGGTGTGAGTGTTGTTTGCTATAGTGGGCTGTGGTGTGTGTAATAATGTGCAACCAACTCGCCCAAGCTGCTAGGTTACCATTAGAGAGCTTTAGTAGATCGTGTTTTGAGGCCACGCTATTTGCAGCGGGAGCTCGCGCTGCCACTTCGATGCATGCTCTAAAGCGCGCACCCGTGGCGGTAGCGGGCCTTTGAAAACTAGAGAGTTTTAGTAGATCGTTCCGATACCTCCGATAGCCCCGATAACGATACTATGCATGCGCAAGGGAGGCGGTGGCGGAGTATCGGGATATCGTTATCGGAGTCATGGGAACGATCTACTAAAACTCTCTACTATCTACTAAAACTCCCTATTAACGACTAAGCGTTCGCTTCTAGTGACTGCTTTTTCCTTTTTCTCTTCGTTTATTGGCCCTATTTTTTTTTCATTATGAATTTTTAAACGTACATTTACTGGAGGGAGGATACAGGGTGTCCTCTCAAAGAAAATTACAAAATTTGTTTACACCGTAAAGATACACTGTACATCGCCGAACGCTATTTTTTCCGCCAAAATGTGGCATTAGTGGTCTGTACCAGATGCTAAGGTTTCAGGACTAAGCGCTCTCTTATAAAAAAAAAACAACTACAAGTTATCTTTTCCTTCTTTTTTTTTATGTCAATGGGAACATTTTTTTGTGTATCCCTCGAATACATAAAGGTGATGGTGCCAGTTACCGAAAACGGGTCAAATCTTCATATTGATATTTTCAGAAAATCACGTATGACTTTTTCAGTGAGAGAACGGTTAGTTATGGAACATTGTCATCTGGTGCGGTCCGCTAGAGCTACATTTGTACGAAGATCGACCGTTGGGCGTTGCGTAATTTATTGTGGCGGCAAAGAAAAACAACATGTAGAGGAAATGGAGGAGAAGGGGGTGAGGGGACCCGCTGTGGTTCCCTGATGGAACCGGGGTTCCTGTAGCAATAAAGTTAAGCGCGCAGATGCTGGCGCCCAAATGATTACGTGACCCGGTTCCTCCATCGCACATACCCGATTTGCTCCGGCCCGGCCAATCGAATGACTTGCTGTGCTCGATAATGACCAACTTTCTAAGGCCTACTATTTTTGTACGCATTTCAAAAGCGTGGAAAAATCATGCTTAAAAAATCAAATAAATAGGATTGATTTGATATAAATCAGATTTATTGGATCTAAATAATGGTAGCTTAAAATTAGTGACCCTTAGCATTACATGTATCTTTAACCATGGGAGATTGATTGATCAAGCTCTGCGATTACTGATAAGACTGCGGAAGAAATAATTACAATAAATTTAACGAACAGTTTCATTAACAATTTTTTATTGATGTGACCCCAACCATACTAGAACAAAAACATTTGGATTTTTCTAATTGGCCAAAAAGACTTATTTGCTTTTTTTCTTCGCGTTCTGAGTTTTTCGCAATAAGACACTAACTTTCTAGTTTTTGTTTCTTTCTTTCGCGGTCTAATTTACTCGCAATAGGACGTTACATGACTTACGAACAACGTGAAAGATAGAAATAAATCTCTGTGATTCGATTTGCACAGAAGAGCGACGCTTTGCCATTTTCTTGAACCACCTGAGACTGGGTGGAGAACGAGAACCAAAAGTGCAAGGGACAGGAACAGAAATCTTCCTGGCTCGATCATTTTTTTTAAAATTAATACGAAACAATTGCACATAAAAAGCATCGAACGATAGACAGAGGGTAAATAAAAAAGACTATTTATATTACGATAATTGTTGTTGTTTCTCTTCTCCGCCCTGGGTTTCAGCAAGCAGCTGAGTCGGACGAACCGGCGTCTCCGTCGGGCGTGCCGCAAGGGCGTCAAGTCGCAGGCCTTCTACTGGATCGTCATCGTGCTCGTGTTCCTGAACACGCTCACGCTCGCCTCAGAGCACCACAAGCAGCCGCCCTGGCTTGACCACTTCCAAGGTGACGCCCGCCCTCCTCCCCGGCACCTCTTCCGGCAGGGCCTGAACTCCGACGTCACACCGACGTCACCTACCGACGTCACACCGCAGCGGTGGCGCTGCTGTTGCTGTTGGCACTGCGCATGCGCAGATGCTTCCTCTCGCGCAAACCTGATTTCTGCGCGCGCGCACTGCCCCACCTGGTGTGGGCGAACGCGGGCGCATTTTTAGGCGGCGTGCAGATTGATATGTAGTACTCTCTTCCAAGTATAACACGCATGCTGCAAAAGCGTAGCGGCGGCTAAAGGAAACAGGGAGGAAGAAAGGCAATTAAAAGGTTACTGTTTAACTGGGTTTATCTGCCTGTTTTTTTTTTTTTTTTCCCCTTTCAAACTTTTTGATTTCGTGGTTCTTGCATGAGGTGATCGATTTCCAAATATATCCAATATCTTCTTTCATTTCCTTGAGCGCCTGAGCAAAATCTTAGGTACTCATTCTTTCATTTTATGCAAACATTTCGTTTCAACAAAGACAAATATTTCATAAGGTGTCACAAAATTCTGTTTGAATGTTCTTTTCTTTTTCTAATGTCGTCTTTTTCATACTGGAGTCGGAAAGATGTTTCTAGGTACATTCTGGCAACTAAAGGTCTATTACACACTGCAACGCTTCGTCCCATTTTCTTTGCTTCCGCATTCAGCCCATACGATAAGAATATGTTCCAAACAAACCCATAAATAAAATAAAATACTACCAGCCCTGTCTGCGTAGTTGACGCAGCACTGGATGGGATTCGCTTCAATTGCAGGAATTCAACACTTTAGGAACTCAACTTTCCTGTGATCTAGCATTACTAGCACGTGCTGGACATCCACTTCACATGGTTGACTTTTAGGCACCACCCCCCCCCCCCATCACCAGACATAATATACATACATTCATTCAAAGACGTGTCTCCATGCTTTAGTCATGTTCCATTCCCTAACACACCACTCGCGTTACTGTTCAAAACACGCAGCGCTTCAGCAGCAGCATTAGCGTCATAATTGATATTAATGCGACATTAATTGATATTAGTGCAACTGCAGAAATCATAGGGGCTACCTTGTCGCATAGGCGGAATGTCACAGATGTGGCGGCAATGTTTATCATGTTGCAGAAGGTCGCCGATCGTGCAAATTCTTAGCCTAGCTGGCACATGACTTAGACCAGTCAAGCACTGATTTCAACTGTACGGCCCAATATTTTTTCCTTTGGCTGAATTGGACGCTTCAAGCAGTTTCGTGCCTAATGCCGTTGTCACACTGCTCATGCGTTATACAAAATACAGTGTTCGCTCCAGACATGATGGCACATGCGGGCACGCCTCATGCATCTTCAAAGCATGTTTGCTTCATGCATGCTTCGGAGATGTCGGCAGACAGTTTTTGTATGACCAGTGTGACCTTCATGTGTGGAAAAAACACTTCTCGTGTCTGCATACTGTTATTTATAGCAGTGTGACGGCGGCACATGGGCACAACAACATTCCTTCCGCATTGCGTGAAGGTATACAAGATTGTTTACGAGCTTCCCTTACCGTTCAACGCAGACGTGGCGAACATGTTCTTCGTTCTGCTCTTCACGCTGGAGATGCTGCTGAAGCTGTACAGCCTGGGATTCCAGGGCTACTTCGTGTCCCTGTTCAACCGCTTCGACTGCTTCGTCGTCATTAGCTCCATCCTGGAGACGGTCTTCACCTACACGGACATCATGCCGCCGCTCGGTGTGTCGGTGCTGCGATGCGTCCGTTTGCTGCGCATCTTCAAGGTCACCAAGTGCGCACCTTGACCGTCTACCGTGCCTATGCCTGTCACACGAGGATATGAAACAGTCATGCCCATGGTGGAAAAAGAGAGAAGTCTGTGCCTTGGGCGCAGGCGCGTTCTCGCGCGTCTCCTCGATTGACTCTCATTGGCCCCTTTCATGCTGCGCCATCTCGCGGTGCTTGTCAGATATGCGAGCAAACCTTCGCCACACTTGCTCCGTAGCAAGGCGGTGCCGTTCGGACACCTCTCTCTCTTCTTCCACCGTTTTAAAGCATCTTCCTCTTTACTTCAGCTCTGATACAGCGAACATACTTTTTTCTTTGTTCGTGTTTTTGACACAGCGCTCGGCTGGGGCTCGTAGTCAATGAGCTCTTGAAAGATACGCTCGTATCCAATTTGTGCCCCGCGTTCGATCGATGGAAATGACGTCAATATTCCAGATTAAAGGCCTTGTGCTGTGCAAGCCTGCAGGATGGATGAATGGTTGGATGCTTAGAGCTGAACCCTTTAAATTAGCCAGCGGCTCGCTGCATCTGCCCACTGTTTTTAATAACAAATAACCCTCGCTTAATATACAAAACATTGAGGTTTTCATGCCTTTTCATGCCGATGTCGCTGCTGCAGGTACTGGGCATCGCTGCGCAACCTGGTGGCGTCGCTGATCAACTCGATGCGCTCCATCGCCAGCTTGTTGCTGCTGCTGTCTCTGTTCATCGTGATCTTCGCCCTGCTCGGCATGCAGGTGTTCGGCGGGAGGTTCAACTTCCGGCCGACAGAGGACAAGCCGCGCAGCAACTTCGACACCTTCTGGCAGGCCCTTCTTACCGTCTTCCAGGTAATCCTCACAGGTCGGCCAACACCTCCCGTATAACAAGGCCTCAGTGCTGACGTTACTTGTCGTAGGCCAGCACGGCGCACAGAATAAACGCCAGTGCTACGTTATAGTTTGGCTAGAACTCGAGTTCAATAAGTGAGGATCCTGGTCTAAAATATCTATAGGTATGAACACCGCGAGCGTCGCAGCTGCCAGATAAAGTCCTCCCCTCGCCTTGGTTACTAGCGGCGCCACCAGATGGAGTCTCGATGTGTGGCTAAAGACAGCCTATCGCAGGCCCGGCTTCCCGCGTTTGTTTATGGGAGACACACTTGTTTTTGAAGTTGTTTTTAAGATGCGACACGTCATGTATAGAACGTGGGATTTGCTGTACGCATGTTGCTTGGACACTGCTTCGTCACTGAGCCCAGATTCGTGTCTCAACGTCGGCAAGAAGTCTTATGAACGCGTTGAAGCGGAGAAATATCTGGCGTGGGTGTTCAAGCCGGCGTCCTTCAATGTCAGAGCTGACGCTCGGAGCGAAAAGAGCGTGCGCCCGGGTGTCATGGGAACCAGACACTTTTCTTCCCTGTTGCGCCGCTTGGATGGCGGAGATGCTGTCGGCTGAGGCTACTCCTGTACGCGCCAAGAGAACTTTACCTGGTCGATTGCGTCGCAGCATTCGCCGAGCTGCGCGTCCTCGCCTGTATATAGATATCTTACACCGTGGTGAGGGAAAAACTTCTAGCTCAACGCTGACCTATCCCTCCTCTCCAATGTGCGCCCCGAGCTGGCCACCCCATTATGACGCAGAGTCCAGCAGTATGGCCTTGACGTCCAGGAGGAGTTCAATTCGCCCAGGGTCGCCCAACTCCTCTAAGTCCGGGAGACATTCACCCAGCTCACGGTTTGCAACACTTAACGCCGACAGTTTAAGAGTTGGAGGACGCATACGCCATCGAGTCCCTTGTAGCTGCAACTAGTTCTGAAAAAGCTAGTCCAGATTGTCTACGGCAAACTGCTGATTTATTTTAAAAATTCTTCGTCCGTGCGCTTTATGGACAGCTTTATACGGGCTTTATTAATTTTTTTAACGTAAACGATGACAAAAAAAAACGAAAAAAATAAGCAATTTGACATTTTACCAGAGACAATAGTTCTCAATAATGAACTTCAGCTTTCATTTTGCAAACATTTGAAATTTCAAGCAATATTAGCTCGATAGATGGGTAGCGGGGTCCTCTATTTTCACAACCCAGCAACTCTATTCCCCACAGAGATAGGTCATGGCGAGTTCGTTTCTCACGCAACCGCGGAAGTTCCCTCCAGAATGCATCGCATCTTCGGAGTGCCGCTTTTTATTTTTATTATGATAACGGTTATTTAGATGGGTAAATAGGAGTTGTACAGATCATATTTGAAGCGTCTCAATGGCGTGCCTACACAGCAAGTTCACAGCGTCCCAGCCGAACTTATTGGGCATCTGAGAAAGGGTTCATACACACACACACAAAACAAAAAAAAAAAAGGAAAGGACTAGGCTTCACGCTTAGGCGTTACTACTGCTTTTGCAGGTGCGACTTCCAGGTCGCCCTGTACTCAGTCTGGCTGTGAAGTGGCCTGTATTAGGAAGTCAACGTACATAAAGCCTTCGATGAAGTGCCGCGCCCGCGATCAAAGTGCCGCGCAAAAAACCCGACCCGAACGAACTTGCCGAGTGCAGAGTGTTGTAGAAAGAGTACCGACCTCCAAACCGAAAATAGCGTCCTGCTGTTCGACATGACAGGCGGGAACGCGAAGCAGTTTAGTCGCTGCAATGTCTATATTCGCGTTAACTTAAAGAGCTCAATTTTCGTAGCGATATTTACAGACGACGTATGTTTCCGCCACAAGCTGATAACAAAATTGTAAAAAAATAACAAAAAGTGAGCAACCTTTCAAATTGTTTCCACCATAGAAAACACAGTTGATACTATTCACGCAGAAGCTTGATAAATTTTAAGCGTGAACTAGTTCGTTGGAATCTAAAGCGATAGCTTTCGCGGCACCTTTGGTTTCTATTATTGGTCGAATACAGCTGTGTTAGCTTTTATTTCTAATGAGAGCGGTGAGATCGAGAGCCTTGACGAACAAAAGAGTGAGGGTGCAAAGTAAATGGTGGATGTGAATGTTATACATGGCGATTTTAACCAAACCTCGGTTAAAATCACCAAGTTTATCTTTATCGGCAGCTGATTAGACGCGTCATAGGTTCTGCTGGGCGAGCTTTCTCGGCAAATGTTGTCCACTCGTAAGTCCACCGCTGCTGCGTTTATCCCTAGCTTTTTTACTCATCGGTAGATTTCAGCGGCTGTGCGGCAACAAAACGACTCAAAACTTGTAAAAGTATAGGTTGTCGATTCCTTCCTTCATGATATAGCAGAAAGTAACAATTCAAGTTCTCGTTCGACCCCGTCTCTCACGGGACGCGATTTCTAACAAAAAACCTACTTCTATTTCTTTTATTTATTTTTTTTTTTTTTTTACGGTTCCGCGTTGTGCGGATGGAAGATCGTAGATCATTAGCGCATGACTCCCCGTCGTCTGCTCTTGCACCTCGCCTGCATCGCCTGAGCGATGCACGGCGGGATTGCATTCTGGCGCACGCTCGATTCTCTCGGCGCAGCGAGTGCATGCACGCGTGGAGTGCCGGCGCCGAAACGAACTCAGAAAGTGCAGCCACTCGCGCACGGTCATTCTCACACGCACACGAAAGCGCATATAGTTCTTACGCAGAAATTGTACGCTACGACATTGCAATCAAATCAGATCAAATCAAATCAAAAATTGTATTCAAGCAATCGACGATGACTGCGCTTTTTCTTTGCAGATACTAACGGGCGAAGACTGGAACGTGGTGATGTACCACGGAATCAATGCCTTCGGTGGAGTCGGCTCTTCCGGAGTGTTGGCGTGTGTTTACTTTATCATACTTTTCATCTGTGGTAACTGTATCCTTTCCCTTCCTTTGTGGAACTACTTTTCGGCAGGATACTGACTGCATATCAATATGACAAAAAGCTATCCTTTGGACGCACCACAGTCAATTAAATGGCAACTCCGGTCAAGAACGAAACAAAAATAAATGACTAGTATCGCTTTAGGGGTACGAAATAGTCACAGCGGAAATATTACGTCATAACGAAGCCGCGTATTCCACTAAAACCGATTTTAAAGATGGGACTAGGTGATCTTTAGCGGGTGGCAAGAGGGCTAGCTTTTAGTCAAGGAACACGGGCGACACGTTCAGAAGCGTCCCCGTGACTATGGTGCCTGGAACGCGTCTCCGACTGGTGTGCTTACCGCGGCCAAAAAAGTGGTCCCTCGATGTCCGCCTGATGACGTCATGAGAAGTGTCATGCTGTCGCCGGTCGCGATCCTGGCGGCGCTCCAACAGCTGTGGTGTATGTGGCAGACGCCTGTTCTGCTGCAGGTCGCTCTCCACTGTGACAGTCCACGGAAGCTACAGCAGCTGGAAGTTGGGACGCCTGGGACGCCGTGACAACAGCGACACTCGCGTTCGCTCGTGCTTTTCACCAGCATTTTTACGGCCAACCACCAGGATCGCGGCAGGCAACAGCATGACACTCCGGCTCCGGTGACGTCATTTGTTGCCACTTCGGGACCACTTTTGATGTATGGGCGGGATAGGACGCTAAACACACCAGTCAGAGACGCGATCCAGGCACGTCGCGGCCGTAGAGCTGACTATCAGGTTGCCATCCATCTAGTAGATAGTTTCGGTTTTGCCGCAGACACCCAAAACCAAACTTTGAATAGTGATTTTTATTAAGCTACGCACAATATCGATAGAAAAGAATGTGTATCTTGTCATTCAGGGACACTGACTGAGTTCAAAAGAGTCGTAATCTCTAATTGAAAATGTTGACCGGAGCTGCCCTTTAAGCATATTGTCCTTAATAGTGATCGGCAACTCTCGCACGGCGTTGCTATTCCATTTTGATTGCAGAATGCATTCTAATAGAGGCAAAAATAAGATTTCGGTCACGTCGCCATACTGAGCCGTTGTCAGTTAAATCATTGACTAATGTCCTGCTAAACTCGGTGGACTGACGTCCTGCTAAAGTTAGCGTAACACCATTATGATTAAAAGGCAACTAAATGCAAAGGTGCAAGCGAGCTGGACAAGATGACGAAAATAATCCCTGGAGAAGGGGAACAAGAGGGATAGAGGACAAAGACAAATTTTCAAATACAGCTGTGTTTGGAGATTTGTGTTTGTTCTTTGTCCCTCTTGTTCCCCTTCCCCAGAGATTATTTTCGTCACACCGTTGTGGATCAATAATGCGCGTCTCCTTGCGTCGCGGCTAGCCTTGCGTCTCCAACCCACTCTGCATATTTTGATATAATTCAAATCAAAAGAGTGCCTTAGTTTCAGCTTTCTTTTTTTAAATAAAATGTGACCAAGGCCCGCAGGGAAAACTGATATAGCAGTGCATTTTTTTTTTAGCCACGTTGAAAGCTTAGCAATATTTTGGGGCAATATGTTCCCTGGGGAAGTGCTTATACCTGGTTTTGATTGGCCAGTTTCTGACGATAGTTTATGCCATAGCCTCCTCTATACTGACAAAGCCTGGCAGGTCGCCACGAGACGCGGCCGCCGCAAGTGAAAAGGTAGACGGCAGACAAGAGGCATGTAACGGGCGCCCCGCTGCGGCGAGACGCAGAAACACACTTGTCCCGAGTGATGGAATGTTCGCTCGTGCTCCTCGCGTTGCTTAGGCTATTGCTTCTTTCCTTGTGGGATTGAAAAACCATGTTTCGGGTCCTCGCCGCTGCAAAAGCTGTGCGCTGACTACAGGTTCCCCGAGAAATGCTCTGAGCTACCAGATCCTCGCGCTCTAAATCTGCGACCGGGCTCTCTATGGCTCCGTCATTGAACTGCCAGGCCTTGTGAGTATAGAGGAGGCTATGTTTATGCCCACCGTTTGTGAATGTTCACGGTATTCCGTAACCCTTGACTGAGACGGTTAATGCCAGACATTCTGCTCAATGTGTTCTTGGCCATTGCTGTGGACAACCTGGCTGACGCTGAGAGTCTCACTGCCATCGAAAAGGTGAGTCGCGCCTGATGGAAACACATCCCGTACAAAATACGGGCTTTTCTTCATACTTATCACATCTAACTTCTACATTGCGCTTATTATTCGGCTGGATATTATTTGGAGAACACGTAGCTCGGTGTAGCAGTCTTCGCTAACCCGAATAATAATAATAAAAACATATATATATATATTTTTTTTTTAAGTTGGGCGCGGACGGATCAGAAGTATGAAAATTTTGTGCGTCGGTTTTGTCCTTTCGCGTCTCTTTCGTAACTATTTTTGCGACCTAAATTAATGTTTTAGGCGTCTTCCGCATAGAAAACAACCTAGGCGCATTCCAAAATCTTTCTTAAAGTGGCACGCAAGATCGGACCAGTACTTACTGACGGTTTGCTTATTGGGGCATTCATCAGCCAGTGTTGGTCCGGTTATCAACTTGTTACGCGGCTCGCATCTGTTACAGAAAAGTGAAGAGACTTCATTACGACTAACTACAGAATCAACAAGCCTGGAGCTGTGTACAGAATTCTTTCCATCGCTCCTACAGGGCGGTTCAGACCAACACTTCTTAGGTACCAAGGCCGGGGTGCTGGATTTATGACGTCACCTACCGAAGGCCAGCGCGAGGTACCGATTGGAAACGAGGGCCGCGTCAGCGTTCGGTCAAGATTCGTGTTCTCACCGATTGGGCACGAGTCCCGGCCGACCGGTGACGCAGCACTCGTGGGCAATGGATTCCCGCGCTGGCCTTTGGTAGGTGACGTCATAAACACAGTACTCCGGCCTTGGTTGGTACCTTCGAGATATTGTCGAGTTCCGACAGTGGTGCGCCTCTCCCCTGCAGGAGGAAGAGGAAGAGGAGGAGGAAGAGGAAGAAGGAGGCGAGGAGGCGAAGCCCAGTAAAAAGAGGAGGCGACGGAAGAAGCGGCGACGGAGGCGTCCCAAGGAGCCCGAGGAAGCCGGGCCCGAGGACGCCGAAAAGCCCGAGCTGAGGGCCACGGACGCCGGACACATGAACCACGCGCCCCTCATCAGGATGTAAGCGCACCTGTCCACTGAAACCACAACAACTCTTTTATCATCATTACCTTTACGGGAGGCCCGACAGCGCCTGCGGTCGGCCCCGCAATGAGGATCGGCGTTCCCCTTACTCTTACAGGCCTACTTTCTTTTTGGGCAATTACATCGGGCTAAGCTCACAGCGGGGTACGTAACGCTCTACACAAGTTTATTACCGCGTCCGGACGGTTACTCTTTTTTTAGGCTTCCCGCACTCAGCGACTACCTACAGCTTCGACATTCAGAATGAACGAAAAATACCACGTGATCCAACCGTTCAGATCCTTGGTCAATCCCTTCTCCGGGCCAAAAAAGACTTGCAGAAACAAGATCGTTACGAACGTGACCGGACCTAAAGTCCCAAGCATGTTCTGAGCATGTTCGTTACATGTCTAGGGTTGCTCTAAACTCCAAGTTAAACTGGTCTGAAACGATTAATAAGTATCTTTATTCAATTAAGACGAGAAGCAGTCTTCGTAGTCCCGTGCCGTTCTCTTGTCAAGTCTGTCTGCGAAGTCACTCTGGTGGCGCCGTATTCTCTCGTACCCTCGTGCGTACGGGTTACCTCGCTGCGGCGTGAACTGGTGAAATCACAAAAAAAGGAGTTTTGGCGGTGCGATGGTGAGCCATCAGATTATTATATGTTATGCAACCTGGATATTGCGCGGAACTCATGCAAGCGTGCGGCAAGTGTCGCCGATGACGCGGAACCCTGATCGGGTATCGTAATCCGATGCTCTCACGAGCCGACGGAGTTGAGCGGAGAAATGTTCTCTCAGGAGCCGCTGTGTGTTGGTACGTGCGTGACCACATAGGCTTTGAACATGCCTGTGGAGAGTTGTTAAAGCGGTAGTTTTATAGGCCCAGCCACGCTCAAGGTCGCGTAATCAAGGTCACGAAACACCCGTGGCTGAAGTGCTCGTGGTTGAAGCGATGGTGGCTGAAGCGCTCGTGACTGAAGGGATAATGGCTGAAGTGTACGTGTGTGAAGCGCAGGTGGCTGAAAAGAAAACGTCAGGCGAAGCTGACGCTATGTTTACACTACAGACACCATGCACGCGCCCATCTTTGATAACATGCGCAAACCTAAGCGCAAGAGGTGAACCGATTTTGTTCAGGATACAAGCCATCATGGTCTCAACGAACTCGTTCCGCTCTTTGCGCTTAGGTTCACGTTTCTTATAAAAAAAACTGCTCGTTGCGTCCGCAGTGTGAACATAGCATAACACGTCATATTTCTCGCCATTGTTTGCTTACACATGCTTTTGTACATTTGAGCGCCAACAAACATAGACCGAGTGAACGACGACGGCAATACAAGGTGCCATTGCATTGTCGTCACGGTTGTCGGGTTTCAGCATTCAATATGGCGGTTGCATGTTCCCCATGATAACACCGCCCTAAACACCCTGACTCGTTAGGTGACTACAACTATAGTAATGACCCAGTGCTGACTAAAAACAAGAGAGAAACAAAAACCTTGTGGTCTTATGTTGAATGAAGATGTCACACATACGACCGGAAAAAAATGTATACATATTTAACAAAATTAAAAACCGAAAAAGTATTCTTAAAGGCCGACGACCAGACTCAAGATTCTGCAAGGCAGAAGATCCTCCTCACTATGGGGGAGGAGGAAAGAGGCAACGGTAGACAGCGTAGAAAGGGGGAGAGGAGGAAGCGGGGAAAAGGGGAAAGCGTGAACTGGTGGTCGGTCTTTAAGCAAAAATAAAAAAACGGAAACGCTAAGCCTTAGTTATAAACATTTTCATGGCAACTAATAGTAGTCGTCATCACAATCCCAGTAATCAGAATGGCTATTACTGACGAGGAGTTTCATAAGACACCTTTGTTAGGCTTAGTTCGTTAGCTAATTAACTCGCGTTTTCTGAATGTGCGCAAACACGTGACAAGTATACTTGAATGTTTGGCCCAGCACGTGCGAATGTACGTGGTTCACAATTGTTTCACTCTGCTTGTAGAAGTGCGTAACACACAGATCCAACATCATTTCATGAATGTTTAACGTACCTCTCCCTCTCTCTTAAAGGGGCCGTGGGACAATATTGCGCCTTAATGTTCCACACGTCACGCAGGCATACAAAGTGACAAAAGTATACTCGCACGCGAAGTCACTGAGCCGCGAACTCCTTTGTCGCGGTGTACTATTCCGAGGATAGAGACGGTCTAGTTTTTTCAGTTTCACCTTCAGAAAACTCGCTACCGCACTCTGTGTAGGGTTCAGGATGTTGACGTAGTCGCAAGGATCACCCTAGGTCAGTGATAGTGAAATGCAGTACATTGATTGGTCACAAGCGTTGCGTGAGCAGTTGACTTAACTCGATTACGATCAATGCTTTCGTAGACATTCGGGTCGGGGCTTGTGTTCAACGACTGCTGTGACGGAAATAGCCGACGATGTTCGGAGAACTGCGCAGGCCTTTCGTATTGTCAACCCCAGTGCGCGGCCACAATGAACATCGGTGGCCTATTATTGGCATCAAATAACGTGACCATTAAATCTGGCTGCGAGTTGACAATAGTTAAGGAGGTGAACGCGGCTCATTTTTCTTTATGCGGAGTGAAAGTTCGTCTGCCTTCTTTGCGGAGGTTGTGGTGACGTCACAATGCCTAACACTGATTCTACCCACTATCCTTCAATCAGAGCCAATCAGAGCTTGGAGTTCTGACGTCATCAAAACCCTACCAAAAGAAGCAGACAAGCTGGCGCTTGGCATTGTTTTTTTTTTTTTTTTTAGGAAAAGGCCAGCGCACGTTTAGCAAGTTATTGATCGTCAAAGATTCATTATGAGCAGTATTTATCGAAGGTGATAAATTTGTTTTATGCCCCCCTTGAAAGTACTATAAAATAATATTGGGTCCGCATATAATTGACTGCATGTCACTTAGCAGTTCACAGGAGAATTACCACACGAGAACAAGAAAACAGAATTGTAATTTCCACAGTGAAATTTTTTGGTTAGGATAAAAAAAAAAATTATTTCGCCTCTTAAAAAAAAAAAAAAAGCTTGATTTTTTGTGAATATATCGGATTCAAATAATGCTGGGCGCATCAAAATTGAATGCGACATGGGGATGGGACACGAGCAGGCTGTACCAGTCGGCTTCCGTCTCGGCGAGCATTCGCCAGTTCGACAAAATTCGCCGAACCTTAAAAGTGTCCGAAGAATAGCTCGAGCTTTCGGAATCGCCAACCCAGACGCGTGATTCTGATTAGTGCTGATGACATCTGATGGAACAGAAACCTAACAGCTTTTTTAAGCCGCAAGAAAAGCAATTTTCTTCCATGTCTTCCGTATAAGATAAAGCTTGGAGCTACCAACGAACGCATTTTTCGTAGAATATGAAAGTCGGTGATTCTGGTAAGCGATATTTATCAAAATAAATAAAAAAACAAATGGTAGATGCCTAAGAAAAAAAAAAAGCAATCAAACTCATGATTTTTAAAAAATTGCTTTGCCTATGCGAGCGCGAGTGCAACAAAGCGTGGTAAAAGGCAAGTTGGTTTTGCATGATATTGATTAAACTGCCCTGCCATGTTATACATTAAACGGAGCTGAGAAACAAAAATGGGCAAACACATGTATTTGCTTGTGAAGCCTTTTGCAATGCTACACTCTCGCGCCCGCACGTTTGATGATGTAAGCAGTCTGTGAGACTCTATAATTTTTTCACGGTTAATTTGACACGATGAATTTGTGCTCTTTTCAGATCCAAGGAGAAGTTAGACAAAGTAAGTCGGTTTCATCAAACCCTCCCGTCTGCTAGCTTTCTTAGCGCATTGCAAAGTCGACCACTTCGTTGTCGCCATAATCACGTCGCAATAATTTTTTTTTACGGCTGGCGCTAGCAACATTAAAATCAATAAAGGCATTTGTCAAACGTTTCCTAACTGGCAGTTATCCTTAACCACAAAAGAAATCAAAGCGTCCCCATGGAGATCAAGAATGCCTTCCCTTACAATTACATTGCAAATTAGACAAAGCGATGGCTCCACATGGTTAATAAAAAGATATCACGATTTACTTTTTTGTTTTTGCATACGCGATATGAGTTAATTTTGTGCCATCAAAAAGATCTAAAATTTAAGAACAAATAAGCTAAGCAGAATCTAGTAACTTACCCAAAACAAACTGAAGATTAAAAAGCTGGTTCCCTGCGTCGTATACGTCTTTAAAGGGATGCTGAACCGAAATGTGGATTCCTCAAAACACGCGGCAAAAGCGTGCAACGGGATGCTACAAACACCAAAAAAAGAGGTGCATTTGGCAGGAATGTTGACGTCATGTTTCTCCGAGAAGGAGAGGGAACGGCCTGGCGTCTTCCCCGCCTCGTGGCCTTGAGGGAGCGAAGCGAAGAGAGGAGGAAACTAGGTATCTTGACGTCACGCGCCTCGTCGGCCTGGTTCCAATCTCGACCTCTTTTTCCAGAAATACGGCCGTCCATTTGAGATATCGCCTTACTAGTAGTGCTGCAGGGATTGTAGCGTCCCGCCTACATCTCCAGCATCGTTTTTTTTTAAATCCAAATTACGGTTCACCATCCCTTTAAACAATCTGCCCCGAGTATATGATTTATTTGAGTTAAAAATATCTCATTATCGGTTTCACATTAATACTACTAAATTCCCGAAGCTGACGCATGTATTTGTTTTGGTCAGACTCAAGTACAAATCAAGGTGGAAGATGCAGATGTCGAGGAGACGGCCGTAAACAATCCAGGTAATTATTTTCGTTTAGTTTTTCAGGAGTTTACTACTTTTTGCAATCGTGACAAACGTTGACAATCAGTTGCTTTCCGCCGCTGTGCCAACTTTCTTTTTAATATGTATGCTACTGTTTTCATCAGGGTTGTTGTAGGCATAGCCATACGAAAAACAAAAAAGCATCACAACAAAAATTGCTTGGTTATCAACCGTAATTGTTATAATACTTCATCTCCTAAAGTCACCGGAAAAACACTCGAAGAAAATAGAGCCTTCACTCATCGCAAAAATGATATTTTTTTAGCTCACGAGAAATAAATGCGCAGGGTTAGAATTAAATATTTTATTTTATAGGTAGATTATTCTAGATCTTGAAGGTGTAAGGCAAATACAAATATTAAAAAAAATGTAATTTCGTTCATGTGACTCGTACGTATAGTGTGCATGTTTCCCTCGGGAATGTGCATTTAAGTGACTCGCATATAAATGAATGGATAAAAAATAACGACTGTACCTTTTTTAATGGGCGGTAGCTTGCGCTACCTAGCCTCAAAACAACAAAACTTGATTTCCCCTTTTCCCCTTCCAAGCCAATGCGTTTATGTAACTATCACCAGGCGATGAAAGTGATTACCAGGCAGACCTTCGAACGATCGGGCAAAAAAAAAAATCCTTTTCGTCAACTAACACCAGACCCACTGGTGTTAGACTGGGTTGAGACTTTCAGCCGGAGCCAATTTCTCTCTGTCCCGCCTGTCCCCAGCTGTGCTATTTAGTTGTGCATCATTCAATTTTCCCTAGATAATTTGCCCCAGCACTCCAACCTCCTCTTCGTTGCTTCTACTCTCCTATAATCCACCCTTACATAATCTCCAGCAAAACCGAGGGCCACCGGTGGCCCTCGGTGTCGCGCCTTCGAGAAGGGCAGGACTAACCTCCTTACATTTTAGAATCTCCATGCTCAACTGTCTTCGTCTCCTTCTTACATATTGGACACATTCTATCTGTGTCTTCAAATTTGGCCCTATACGTTTTGTTCTTAAGTGAAGCGGTGTCGCAAGAGCAAAACGTCCGCTAGCCTGCCGTATTTAGTGCGTACTACGCAGAGACAATGTCATGGGATGATCACGTTAACTACATTATATACAAATTGTCCAGCATTGTTGGCTTGATACATCGTAATAAACACATATTTCCCCTTAAGGTAAAGTTGTTAATATATAATTCATTATTTTATTCCCATATAAACTATGGTCATCTAGTATGGGGCACAACTACTTTTACTAACTGTAAAAAAATATTCATTTTGCAAAAAAAGATTTTAAGAAGTATTTGCAAAGTCCCACTCGAATGTCCAATGGATTCACTTTTTACTCAACTGGGTGTAATTAAAATTTTTGATTTGTATAGATATCGCCTTTGCGCAAAATATATGATTGAAAAAAACATGCATGTACATCATCTTGAATATTTAGCGAATCTAACACAAAAAGTACACTCGTACCAAACGCGCATTCTGCAGCCCTGGCAAGTGCCTCTTTTTAGAACAAATTATGGCCATTATACTATAGCATACACACTACCGACCATCCTTAACCACCTTCATATGCACAACATAGAACTTGACACGTCATCGGTGGGTACCTTGCGGGACATGATACTCTCTGGGCAAATCGGCCACGATTGAACGGTGCCTTTGTGTGTATTTTCTGAGTATTTTTATTTATTTTTTGTAAAGGGGAATGTACTTGTGTTTTGTGTATTGTACAATTAATTAACGTAGACTATTTTTCTGGTTTTTTCTTGAACGATGTGGGGCAGTGCTATTTTTTGTCTACTCTTAAATATTGTATTTTTTGTTATAGTGCCTTGAACGATGAGCAAGTGACGTTATGCTATAGTGCCTGTTTATTTTCTTTAGTTTCATATATCTCATTGCCAACTGTTCAATCTCTTTTTTGTTTAGTGTTCTCAGTGTATTTCTTTTTTTTTTTTCATGCACGCTGCTTGTAGCTGCTGCTTTAGGGGGGCTTAGAACTAGTCAAGCTGTACACACAGCTTTTTTCCAAAGCCCCTACCAACACTGTACCTTTCTTGTTGGAAATAAACCTATTATTATTATCAATACCCCTAGACGACACGGCCGTAGTGCTGGTCGTTTAAGGGGTATCGTAGTAACGTTACTCGTCACTGGGACTGAAAAAGAAGGCAGTACCTCAGCTTCAAAGTAACGCGTTATTTTCTGGTTACTCCGAATGTGTCGTTTTTATGAGCAGTAGCTGCTTCCAATACTTGTCGTCATCAATAGTTCCTTGATATTAACGCGTCCAGGAACTGCGGTCATACCGACATGGTTTGGTCACATATTTTGATGGTCTATCTCGAACTAAGATGAGAACTACAGGTTGCGTAATTGTGTCATACACGTTTCCTTCCAGAAGGTAAGGAACTAAAAACCTTTAGTCGTTCCTTTAGCATAGTGTAACGAAGGTATGTTATTCGTTCCTTCTCTTAAAAGTACAAGACTGCCTGCCCATATTCAAATCGTCCCCTCTACGTATTGTTTTTCCAGCTGACCACGATGAAAGCGACGAAAATGAGGAAGACGAGGAAGACGACGAAGAAGATGACGACGACGACGAAGACGACGACGAAGATGACGACGAAGACTACGAGGACGAGGAGGAGTCCGAGGAAAGTGACGAAGAAGACGAAGAGTCCGTAGCGTCTGCCCGGCCCCGCCGCATGTCCGAGCTGAACATTCAGACCAAGATACGCCCCATTCCCAAAGCCAGCTCCTTCTTCATCTTCTCACACGACAACAGGTGGGTGGCCACCCTGTCTGGTTCTTTGGTGATCTTGTGATTTATGGTGGATATTACGGGCGTCCGAACAAACAAAATGAGAAGCGATACAATATTTGAAAACTTACCGTACCAAAATCTTTCTTTTGTCGCAAGTTGCGGTTTCCATAGGAGCGGTACGCCCACTATGGTGGAGGGCTGTGCACAGCCACGTTTCGGGGCCAGACTAATGTAATTTAAGTGATTGTGGGATATGAGAGTATTAGTGTTAAAAAGGCGAATAAAAATCTTAAAGATAATCTAAATTGGTGAAATACTTTTTTGGAAATGTTTGCAACCACGGGGTGCCCTCATTGATTACATTTCAGCATGTGAGAAACTGAGTTTCTGGGAGTTAATTTTAGCTGAGCCACTTGCTAAGCCCACTGGAAGTGTGCTTAGTTGACCCGGACTTGTTTGCTTCTAAAGGGGCATTCGAATAGGGGAGGGATGTGCTTGACGCCAGCGGTTGGCAGAACCAGCGGGACTATTCACCTACTCCGGCATTCACACGGACGGCGGAAGGCCGACAGGGATGTCAGTGTTAGCAGACGAATTTAGCGGTCGCACTCTCGACAGCGGGGATTGGTGCTCGCAGACGAGAGTGGAAAAATAAAGGCGTACGTGACATGGCGGTAAGCGATATGGCAGCAGCTCTGTTAAATACAGAATACAACACACCGCTTCCTGCTAAAAAAAAAACAAAAAAACACAAGATGTTGGGTGAAAAGGTGGATAGAACACAAAGATAGAGAAACCCAAACCCAGTTGTACGAGCTTGAACTTTTTGAGGAGCAAGTACTACAAAAGGCGGAAATCCTTGGCTCTGCAGCGATCAGCACAGATTTTCGCATCCTCTAAGGGGTCCACCGCCAAACTAATCATAAGAGAATTCGGTATTTGTTAAGGTTCTGTTTTCGGCCCGGTTTCAGGACTTACACCGTGCAATACCGAAATTAATCGCTTTGAAGCGAGGCCTAATGCTCAGCCCTCGGTCTGACTGTCACAAGCACGAAAATGGTCACTGTTATGAGCCCAGGTTTCACATCTACGGATCATTCCCCCGCCAGACTGGAGACGAAGTAAGCTAAATTGATGGCCACCAATTCCCCAATGTCCGGAACCCATGGTTCCCCCTCAAGACCACGCCACAACCAGCTGCACCAAAGATCAAAAACAAAAACACCCACAACATCAACCCCTCACCCTGAACCATCATAACCATTTTTATTTCACCTGTGAAATACCATTGCATATTATTTAGACGCGGCTCAAGAACCCTACATATATGGCGGTTTGCCTTTTTGCTGCACCGCGGCTCTCTTGAGCTAAAATAAAGATCACTATCACAATCATTGATAAATATCAAAGACTCTTTGGGTACCTTGGACGACACGCGCAAGCCACAGCAAGATAGGCAATCCCGATGCCACCGCCAGTATCCTGCAGAGAAAGATCTGTGAAGTTGCCACACACGCGAAAAAAATGCCGCTGATTGCAGAGAGATTTCCCGCCAAAATGGGGACTGTGCTGTCCAAACAAAAGCTCCCCCATCCCAGGGGAAGGTCTACGTCAGCGGGCTTCCACACAAAGGCGTCACGGTGTTGTCATGTTATTCGCACCCCGGGGGACAAAAGAAGAGAATTCTCCCCCGTGGAAATCTGCTAAGTAATGGTTAGGTTACGCGTAAGGGGCCTCAAGGTATAAAATAAGGTGACGATGATCATTTATTATGAAATGTAATCAAAGCGCCTCCGACAGACTTCACGATGTTTCTGTTGCAGGATACGAATCCTTTGCCATAAGATCATCAACCACAGCTACTTCGGCAACTTCATCCTGGTCTGCATCCTCGTGAGCAGCGGAATGCTGGCAGCCGAAGACCCCCTGCGCTCAAACACCTACAGAAACCAGGTGCGTGTTCCTCGGCTCCCCTGAATACAACGAGGGTCGCTACGTTAAGTTCTTGAACGCAGGGAGCCTCGATGACTGTCTCTTTTAAGGTCGGGACACTTTTGGTTAAATGCAATGTCGCCAGAGTATGGTGCTGCACGGCTATAAATAAAATTCGAAAAATCAAATGCCCCTCAAGCGTTACACAACGCTACGCACTTAAAAATATAAACAATTATGCGGCAAACCGGATGTGTTGTCGTTTTCAGAAAAAACAAAATGGTGTGTATGTGTGCGTGTCTGTGTGTTTGTGCTCTCTACTTGACGTGTATGCTGGCAACACACCCCCATTTGAAACTTAGATTAGAATTAAGCTAATAGGGCAATTAAGCCTCACCTGTTGTAAGGGATAATTTAGTCAACAGAAACCACATCTGGTGAACTCATACCAGTAATACATTTGTGGGAGCTTCTTCTTGAAGCCCCAAAGTGGAAGAAAATGTTACGCTGAAAGGCTTTGTTTCTTCAGAGCAATCTTGTGAAGTTAAGCGAAACAGTACCTGTCGCATCTAGAAGGCTACGTTTGAACTTTTTTTCTCTCAACTTCGAACACATACATATCTCGTTTGTCTCCCGGAGAGGAATTCATTTTGCTTTACATGTCTTGCTTAAAGTTTATAACGATGCCCGATGCCCATAAAATACCAATCTAGTCGAAGACTGACAACTGCTCTCGAAGATGGCAAGCCCGCAACAATTAGTAGCTTATGTTACTGCTGCTCTAGATGAGTCTGGGGGCCATGCGAATATTTTAATGAATACTTTCTTTTCCGTTCTTAATTTCAATGGTAGCTGGCTTCGTCCAATAATTGCAAAGTACGAGTCAGTAAGTTTTCGTAGTCACTTATGAAAAATCCTCTTCGAGTCAGTAATGAGGTTGACCTGTTTAAAGTCGGAAAATTGATATGCCCTTTTGTACTATTTGTATTGCGAAAATTAGTTTAAAACATGGTAAAGGTGGAGTCAAACCTGGTTCAGAAATGTCCGTATGCTGCATCTTGCACAATCTTGCCAGTTCAAGGTCACGCTTTTTTTTAACACATTCAGACGTGCCCATTGCTTTACTTCTTTTTTTGGGTTGCAATAACATATAAAGTGCCTGCACCAAAGCCTCTTTGTAGTGATTTTTCTTGTGTGATAATCTCACTTATGTGTCATCAATATCAGTCAACAAAAAAAAAAGAAAGTGCATACATAGCAGCGCTTCTCCTGAGTACACTTATTTTACTTTTTCCCCGTTTTTAGCGCGCTGCTTGACCTTTTGTCATCATGAATCAATCAGCCCATATCGCCACCCTGATTAAGAGTAACATCTAAATAGTCCTTGTAGTCACAAAACGTAACTGCTGGCTAACTGGACAGTTGGAAGAAAATTGTTAAGTCTTGTCATTGAGATGTCAAGCGAGAAATTAGACATCCCATTAAAGCATGATTTATAATTTGCCACATACCGCCTTTCTTGAATGTTTGACCTCGCTCCTTCGCCCACATCTTTATTAATCATTGGGGTCTAGCAATGAGTACATCCATGTTTATTTTTATCTTGTTTCAGATCTTGAATTACTTCGACTACTTCTTTACTACCGTCTTTACCATTGAGATCACACTCAAGGTAATGTATAACTCGTGTAATAGTGATGGTATAATTAAATGGTAAAATGATTATAATAAAAGCGCATTTTCTGGTGCGTCTGCTAAGTGCATTAACCACTATCCCGCAGTTTATTCCCTGCTATATTTCAGGTGATCACGTACGGAGTAATTTTGCACAAAGGCTCCTTCTGCAGGAGCTATTTCAACCTTCTAGACGTCCTTGTCGTCTGCGTTTCCCTCATTTCTTTTGGATTTGGGTGAGTGCTTGCTTTCCATCTCGCTAATATGAAATCGCAGGGCTCAGTTGTTTCCAGGTGTTGACCCGTTGAGGACAAACGTATTTGGCAACAATGTCGGCGTCGGAATTTTAATTAACGCCTACCAAGAAAAGGCCGATGTTCAGACTCGACCTTGTGTCACGGCAGAAGATCAGTTCGAAGTGGGGTGGGAGAAGAGGGAACGGAAGTGGATAACGCTGCCTTGAAACACTCCCTGCAGATGATGTAATTTAATCTTCACTGTTACATTGGGTGTCACAATGGCAAGACTATGATTTCATTCGTAACTCCAACCTCGCGCATTTAATCCCCCTTTCCCCGTTTCACAATTCGGACACCAGGCCGCGCAAGTTTTTGCTCCCGGGAGCTCCTCGCTCCCCTTCTTTGCTTCTTTTTCCGCTAGGAGATTTTATTTTTATTGGAGTTGAGAATAGAACAACCTTGACGTAATCTTTCTACCAATGTTTTGCGCACTCGAGACGCCTAGACGAGACAGAGGTCGCAGGCTATCCTATCCTTAATTTCTACGTTTGAACGACTTTGTCTTATTTTATTATAATTCTATGGCATGTGAGAGTAATCTATTAAGTGTTTTTACTTGCATTTACAGTTTTGTCCTTGTGGGTTTTTTAACCATTCTGGCGTTCTTTGTTTAAAAACCTGCATTAACTCGATGGTATCGCATATCTTTTGTTTCGCGTCCGCTGTAAACATTGCAAATGGGCTCCGTTCCTTGGTGCAGAGACGGGACCATTTCGGTGGTGAAAATCCTCCGTGTCTGCCGTGTATTACGTCCACTCAGGGCCATCAACAGAGCGAAGGGCCTCAAGGTAAGCCGAAAGCTGCGCGCTTGGAATGTTTCTTCTGAGATACTCTTAAAGGGGGATCGGCTTTTCTGGGGACTTCACTACTTGAGTCATTTTCCTGGATCGTTAAAGCTAATTGTCTCGCTTCCAAGACAGTTACACGCGTGTTTGAATCACGGGACAAGCTAGAAAGCGAGCAATATTAAAGACAGGTATATTTCCCGTCCTCCACCGAAGCCCAGAATACCGGTCGTCTCAACTAGCTAGTCGAATTTCTGAATCTCACGCATTCACTAACTGAGAAATTCGAGGAGGCCGCCGGCCTGAATCCTTTCAACATACTGGTTTCTTCGTCTCTCTCGCTTTTCTGCAGCACGTGGTGCAGTGCGTCATAGTGGCTGTGAAGACAATCGGCAATATTATGTTGGTGACGTTCCTGCTCAATTTCATGTTCGCTGTCATCGGTGTGCAACTCTTCAAGGTAAAGATCTTTCTCTACCGTAGCCCCTTTCAGTATGCGGGCTTTAATCGTCGAAATCTACCAACCAACTCGCGGCTCCGATGTTGGCCCTACTTTCGGCAAAGTTCATGCGCACACGCTGCACGTAAACGTTTCTGCGCACGCGCGATGCCCCCGCTAGGTGCCAGAAAACGAGGACATGTTTGCAGACAGTGTGTTAGTCTATACGACTTCCCATTCCTTCAAATTTCTAGTTTATTAACTGTAATTTTAGTGGACAAAATCTTCGTTTTACCCGACCGATCATTGTTGCTCACTTATGTCCTATTTGTTACAGGGAAAGTTCTTCAAATGTTCAGACCCTTCCAAAATGACACAACCCGATTGCAGGTAAGTCTTGAGCTGAGAATTCTTGCTACCTACCTAGGTCAGTGACACGGGTCAACCGGTGCACGCAAAGGGAGAGTCATAACGAGAAAAGAGTCAAAGTACAGGCTAGCTGGTGGAAGTCAACCATTTCGTCGTTTACCCTGAGACTGGGTTTTGTTTTTGAAGAGCAGAAGTAACAGAAAAAACAGACAGGTCTCAAACTCAGCTACAAGTTTATTTCAACAACTTCCTCTTATATAGTTCGTTCTCGTCGTCATCAACCAATCACATACGACTTGTCCTCTGCACCGTGACTTTACTGGTTCCACTCTATCACAATAGAAGCGGACACTCCCAACGTTTCCAAGTGAAAAGGTTCTAGCAGAAGAAATGCCTCACAAAGACTTCAAGCAACTCTTTTGTGTCCTCACAATAAACAGGACAACAGCCCACAACAACATCCCACTCAAAACTGGTCACCTCCAAAATTATAGAAAACAGACAATACACACCAATACACACCACAGACAATACACACCAAAGAAGCCTTTCAGGATGACTAAAAAAAAACACTTAAAACTGTAAAAATTGCTTGCAGCGGTTCCCTATTTGCATGGAAGGTTGACTAATGCAATTTCCCAACGATCTAATCCTAAATGGCAGGATATGAGACTGGTAATGGCAGGATATGGGGAAGAGTACATCAAAAGGCAAATTGCCCTACAGTGCAGGGAGAAGAAGGGGAAGACGCAAGAAATCAGGGATAGGTACGCTGTGGTTCCGTGTTTTCACGAGGTGTCCCACAATCTTAGAGCAGGTGCAAAACAAATATGGCGTGGATGTCGTATTCAGCACGGATTTTAGGTTAGATAGATTGACACCTTTTGAAACGGTACAGAGGGGCTGTCAGAAGGCGCATAGGGAAAAGTCAGTGCCGTGCAGCGTAGGCGTGGTGTATGAGGTTCCTTTGGCGTGTGGTTTTAAGTATGTAGGCCAAACCTCTCGGTGATTGAAAGATCGTTTAACAGAACACAAAAGAAATGTTAAAAATAATGCAGCAAAATCGGAGTTGGCTAAGCATCTGGAGGAGTGTAGAAACTGCACAACGGATTGGTCTGGAACGGATGTAGTTGTTAAGGAAAGCAACGATGTTAAAAGGGTGGTAAGAGAAACAATTAGGATTAGATCGTTGGGAAATTACATTAGTCAACCTTCCATGCAAATAGGAAACCGCTGCAAGCAATTTTTACAGTTTTAAGTGTTTTTTTTTTTTTTAGTCATCCTGAAAGGCTTCTTTGGTGTGTATTGTCTGTGGTGTGTATTGGTGTGTATCGTCTGTTTTCTATAATTTTGGAGGTGACCAGTTTTAAGTGGGATATTGTTGCGGGCTGTTGTCCTGTTTATTGTGAGGACACAAAAGAGTTGCTTGAAGTCTTTGTGAGGCATTTCTTCTGCTAGAACCTTTTCACTTGGAAACGTTGGGAGTGTCCGCTTCTTTTGTGATAGAGTGGAACCTGTAAAGTCACGGTGCAGAGGACAAGTCGTATGTGATTGGTTGACGACGACGAGAACGAACTATATAAGAGGAAGTTGTTGAAATAAACTTGCAGCTGAGTTTGAGACCTGTCTGTTTTTTCTGTCACTTCTGCTCTTCCAAAAAAAAAAACCCAGTCTCAGGGTAAACGACGAAATGGTTGGAGAGTCATGTGCCAGAAGTTTTCGGCTAGTGAGGGAAGGAAAGGACTTATTTAAGCTGTAGCACATGCTGAAGCGTGATGTCTGAGGAACTTGACTAATTCTGTGACTTCCACTAAATTAGGTATTTTATTAGGTAGAATAACACTTTCTCAGCGCAGATAAAGATTCTGGTTGTTTAGCGCCACGTGTTAGTGTGTATTGTGTTTATTGATTTTTAAAACAGTATTGCTAGCCACCTGTACGGTGGTCAAGAATAAGGTGAGCGCCATTTCGCTGAATATAAAATTTACAGAAAACAAAGACGCAAGGGAATCTCAAATAACAAAAGCAACGCGCTACTATAATACGGCAAAGCTATAGGTAGACTAAAATTAAATGTTTACTGCACACTGCACCTTAAAGATTTATTTAAATTTTATTTATATTAAATAAAATTGCAATAAGACTAATATAAAACTCTGGAGCATGCTCCCGAGCATGCTCCGGAGTGTGAACGATAATAGTTCCTTCTCAAGAAGTGACAGATACAAGGGAGGTTTAGCAGACGGTGTTCCTAAAGCGATAGGAGTACTAAGAGCTCATGCTGGCTCTACAAAACATGCCCTGGAACGAGCGTACAGAGCGTTCTCGGTCACATGAAAACGACCTTCTAAAGCCTCACGAGGAGTTAATAATTTAATACAGTAATTAAGGTGTCTGAAACACGTCTCCTACATGTGTGTTTGGTGTCCTATCCGGATAGCAAGTCCCCTACTTCTTTTGCGGGAGTTGAGGTGACGTCGAAAAGAAGCAAAGCTCTGATTGGCTCTGATTGAAGGATAGGGGATAGAGCTCAAATCAAGCTACCTTGAACTCTACCCACTATTCTTCATTCAGAACCAAACAGAGCTCGGGGTTCTGACGTCACCACGACCCCTGCAAAAGAGGCAGACAAACTTGCGCTCCGACCTCCACACATGCATCGAAAGTAGTCCCGTAGTGGCAACAAATGTCGTCATAAAAGTCGGAGCGTCACGCTGTCGGATATCGCGATCCTGGCGGTTGGTCGTAGAAATGCTGGCGAAAAGCACGAGCGAACGCGAGTGTCGCTGCCGTCGCGGCATCCCAACTCTTCGCTGCCGAAGGTTCTGTGGACTGTTTAGCTAGAGAGTCACCTGCAGCACAACAGACCTCTGCTACATCCACCACCGCTGCTGTAAAACCTCCAGGATCACGGCCAACGACGTGACAATTCCATGACGTCATCAGGCGGAAATCGAGGAACCACTTTTTTGAGCGCGGTAAACACACCAGTCGCCACCATATCGGAGACCCGTTCCAGGTACCATACAGTAATCAATATCCTACGCCGGGCGCCATTGTTGCTCAGTGCTTAGTTGTCTGCTCCTAAATGCTCAAAGGCAGACCTGGGATCTTGGATAACTCCGATAACAGATGGCAGTGAATGCTCACGCGCTGCCTGTTCTTTTGCCTCGCGCAGGGGAAAGTTCATCATCTACCAGGGCGGAGACATCACGCGTCCTGTGGAAGAGGCACGCTCGTGGGACCGCAACAACTTCCATTTTGACGATGTCCTCAAGGCCATGCTCACGCTGTTCACCGTGTCCACCTTCGAGGGATGGCCAGAGTGAGGGAACTGAGCGCGTCTGCTCTCATAGGGAGTATTCGCTGGTGACCATACCTGAGTCCACGGCTGCTCAGCACGTGCTGACTGCGAGCCTCCGCAGCTTTTTTGCCAACGTATATTCCAAAACATCAAGATTGTCGGTATCAAAAGTCGAAAAAATATTACTGCTTACTGCACATGCTCATTCTGAGTTTACTGTACATGCTCATTCTGAGCATGCGCAATAAACCGCGCGCTCAAATAGAGCGTCCAGTGAGTACCCTCTATAGTTTTCTTCGGAAACGCTAAATGGGAGGGACTCAATCTTGTCTCCCTGAGCAACCGATTTAGGGACTCAGGTGGAAAGTCGCCAACGTTCCTGAATCCATAATGGTCATCGCAATAGGACCTGCATAACCGCAATATGGCAAAGTTTAGTACTAAGGGAGACTGGCCTGCAGCTCTATATTAGCAGGGCGGTAGCCAAACTACCTAACGCAGTAGCCGGTCATCTTACTTCAGATTGCTAGTGAACTGCAATAAAGGGGCATGACGTCGGTGTTTTCCTACCGTGCCATCATGACACTCATAAAGAGGGTAAATACAAAGAGCACAACAGGTAGTTTGTATGATTGTTTAAAAAAGCGCCGTCACGGGCGCAGTTGGTTCGAACTTCCTAAAAAAAAATGTGGGCATCGAGTGTCGCTATCACCGCGAACTGTGCCATTAGCCTTCCATGAAGCTTCGCTATGCTAACGAATGTGCTTTGCTCTACATGCGAGTTTCGCATACCATGAATCCATATTACAATTGTGCTAACATCTGTATGAAACAAAACATGAACCGCTGTCCGTTTTGGCAAACAGAAAACTATTTGCGTAATACTGAACGTCACATCCAATCGCTGATAGATGGGAAAACAAATTATGTACGCGACATGAGCTTGGATGTCTAAATTAGTGCGGAACCGCACCGCGGCTGGTCGACGGGCCGGGAGGCAATTTCACGGGGTGCATCCTTTCAAGGCAGCACCGGAGTTGTGTACCGTGAGCAAAGTGGTCCTTATAGTGGACGTGTACCTGCACGAGAAGGACGAAGTCGGAACGGTACCACCGGTGCAGATTTCGCTCGCAACAAGTAAGGTGTCGCTAGTTGCTCACTGCCCGCCATTGTCACTCACGTCTGTCGACCTAAACCTTGAGTTTTCTAAAAGCCGTAGTTCCTCTGCTCATACATCGAACATAAGACACGGTAATCGGTACAGACATGATTATAGAAGTATCCGCGGACGCACCTCAAGCATGTTTGGAGCGTGTTTGCTCCCATATATCCTTTAAACATATCTGCAAACAGCTTTTGTATGACCAAAGTGACAAGACCATTGTACAAGGAAGAAACGTGCGTCATACAATGACTGCCGACCGTCTTTTGTATGATGTATTAGCTGTGTTACCGCGGCTTAATAGGTTCACGCAACTGTTTTCTAGAATAGCGAGGACGAGTGTGTGCACTAAAAAGCAGCCTTTGCGCGTGTTAAAAAAACGTGTCACTGCATGCTTCTTTGTTTGCTCGGTGCAGCCTCTTGTACGTGGCCATCGACTCCAATGCGGAAGACCACGGGCCCATGCACAACTACCGACCCCTCGTGGCGGTCTTCTTTATTGTGTACATCATCATCATCGCTTTCTTCATGGTTAACATCTTCGTGGGCTTTGTCATTGTCACGTTCCAAAACGAGGGAGAGCAGGAGTACAAGAACTGCGAGCTGGACAAGAACCAGGTCAGTGCCATGCCTGCTTTGTGCGGAAGTTGTCTTTGCTTAGAGCTATATTGCATCTCTGCCTACGTCATAAGCGATTACATTGTTTGGTGACTTCCAAAGGCGGCCTTAATATTGTAGGATTTTAAGAAAAATAAATAATGACGATGTTGATGATAAGAGTGAACCCCACTAAGGAGCTAGACCTGACGGCGCTGGCGGGACTTCGATATTTCGTGAAGCCACTTCGTTGAAAGGGAGCTGAAACTTGAGTAAAGGCCCGTTCACACATTTGAGTTTGAGTACGAACGAATGAGAGAAAACCGGTTTCTAAGCCTGTTGTGACGGCTTACGTGCAGCTGCGAAGCAATGCAGCCGGTTCTAAGCCGTCAGAACAGGCTTAAAAGCAGGCGTTGTTTCAGTTGATCGTAGTCAAACGCAAGTGTGTGAACGAGCATGATCCGGACGAGGTTCCTTTAAGCAGATTTCCGCAGTGACATACTTACGGTATATTCGACGGGTCAATTTCCAGTCTCTTGGAGCACTCTGAAAAGCCGATGCCCTCGGTGGTCGAAGTCGGGCGCACTAAGTATATTCAGCAGGTTCTTTGATGGTCTGGTGAAGGCGAGCGGGTTGAACATGAATACATAAAATTGAAAGAATAAAACACAGAGGACAAGCACAGGACAAGCACAGGTTCTTTGATGGTGCTCTCAGATTTTTGGATCGCGCCTTCCTCTGACTCGTAGCAGGACAAGTGAGGCGCTCTGACTTCGAAGTAGGAGTGGTGGCGAGCGCGTGCCAGATGACTGCCGGTCACGTGACTCCAACCACTTCCACTGTTGAGTTAAAAGAGAAAGCTGCCGATACAGCGGAGGGGCCCCACCGCCTTTGGATATGCACAGATCCCGCTGTGCCGTGCACTGAGTTCACGAGGTGCTCGACGCTTGACGGGGCACCGGACCGCAGCGAAAGTCAGCGTCCGCATTGAAGGCTGCCATTTTTCGTGCGGGCAAGCGGTCATGCGGCGGGGCCGCTGGGTGGATGAATGGTATTGGCTAAATCCTTCGTATCGGGCGGTAGGTTGGCAGTGGTGCGGTCGCGGAAGTTGCCCTCGGTATCCGGTTCCGTGCCAGCGCTCGGGGGCTCGGGCCGCTCGGAAAAGCGGCCGAGCATTCGGCCGGCGCGCTGTTCGTCTAGCTCGGAAGTTGGAGGCGCTCCCGTATCTCCCCGATCCGATTTGGAGGATTGGAGCGCTGAAAAACGACCAGCCGAATATGCCATTACTACGCTCCGTCTCATTTCAAGTCCGCCATCAGCCAAGGCTACAATCCAATCGTGCTAACCTTGCAGCCCCAAAATTGCATCGTCAAAGCGATTGGTTCTGTTTCTGAATATGCTATGAGGCACAAAAAAAGGCGGAATCACGCCATCTTCACTGTGCGTGATCGGTGGAATCGATGATAGCACACGTTCAAAATAAACGAGCACCATGACGATGCACTTTTGGCGCGGCTTGGTTGCTCCATCAGATCGTAGCGTTGGTTGAGGTAGGACGTAAAATAAAACAGAGTGGAATCAGCACCGATAACCCCACATTCTGGCTAACTGCGTCACGCACTTCACATGCGAGAAATCTGGAGCGCGGCGTGACAAGGAGAACGACTACCTGCGTCGCTTGAGACTGTAGTTTGGATGCTCCCTGGATTCGCTCTGAGTCCCGAATGTTGGCTTGCAGAGGAACTGCATTGAGTTTGCCCTGAAAGCGAAGCCCGTGCGCCGCTACATCCCCAAGGCTCGGTACCAGTACAAGATGTGGTGGTTCGTCACCTCTCAGTATTTTGAATACGCCCTTTTTGTCCTCATCATGACCAACACCCTCACCCTTGCCATGAAGGTAAGCAAGCACCCTCACTTTCTTTCTTTCTTTCGATGCTAGTTTGCACACTCACGGCTGCTTGTAGGACCGTGAGCCTTAGACCCCTTAATATCACTTACGACAAGACCAGAGCCGTATATGGGGAGAGTTTGGTCAGTCTATGATCTCGCCGCCGTAACGCCCTCCTCCCGAGTGAGCCAGTCAGCACGCGGCGCAGAGCGAGAGGCATGAGCGCATGCGCGTGAACTCCCGGCTGCTCCCAGCTGAGCGGGGAGGGCCGCCATCTTCGATCATTTACCCGACGGAATGCGTGGGATCGGCATTTAAATCTCGATTATTGCCTTTTATATCGCTGGCTCTGGCAAGAAAATTACATTCTGTTATTCCTCGGTGGGTTAAAAAGCTAATATATGAAAATTTTTCGCTGTATGGCCACAAACTTTTATTCAGGCGAAAAAGAAGTCGGCCCGTAGCAGACGACGCGTAGCCTCAGCAGTGCTCTTCTCCGACCAGTCTCCGACAGCGTTGCTCAAAAATGGCGGTCGTCTCCTCTCTGCTCCCTTCTTTCTCTCTCGCTCCTTCGGCGCTCTCCTCCCTTTCATTTACTTTTCTCCTCTCCGGCGCCTTCGCCGCCACACCCACTGGCCAAACTCTCCCAATATACGGCTCTGGACACGACAACAAATTGGCGCCATCTATCGGATAGCGGTTAGCGCTTGGCATTGCCGTATATTTTTTTCGCATTATTCTTTTCTTCTTGGCTGGAAAATGTTTTGAACAATGTTATAAAGAATCATTGCTCACAGACCGCACCCACGTTGGATCTCGCAAAAACCGCAAAAAACTTCGCTCTAGTGAAACGCAGATTCAAGTTCACCTCATAGATGGCGCCAGCTCGCAAGTGTGTTCTCTCGTCGGAAGCGATTAGAAGAAATCGGTCGTAAGCAAACGCAAGTTGTGAACGGGTCTTTAGACTGTTCCAAAAACAAAACCACTTTTCTTTTTTTTCTCTTGTTATTGTAAAGGAATTTAAAACTATTTACTCATGTGAACGTCTCTGTCAAACTATTCGTTGTTGCTTTGTGTGCATTACATGGCTAGGGCATGCTAAGAATCAGCTGTCGGATATAATTTACACCGCGTTTATAATAACTAAAATAAGAGTACAATAGCGAAGTTGAGCTGTTAATACGTTATCGCACGGATAAAACCAAAAGTTAGGAAGTCTGTTAACCCTTCATTTCCTTTTTTCCCCACTATAATTGTACTTATGATAATATGAACGCACTTTTGTTACCCTTTAAATTATCGAGTCTAGCGCTTTTTTTTATTTGTTCGGATGGAAACAAATTTAAAGTGGTCGCAATGAATTTTACTTTATAAGCTACATGTTCTCAAAAAGGTTACGAGCCGTCAGGAACAGATTAAGAAAATGTCTGAGGACCTCCACATATGTCACAAGTGCCTTTTTTTTCCACATGTTTTGATCTATATGAGAAAGGCACCTCTGAGCCTAACATAACATGGAGGTCGCTTGGCCTGCAATACGTACAAAATGAGCGAAAAAGGTGCAGAAAAACTAAATTGTGACTTGAAAGACAGATGATTACCAGAGTTCAACCTCTCCTATGTTTCTTCTGATGTCAGGAAGGCTTCTGTAACCAGCCACCACTGCTGGAGAATGCGTTACGATTAACAGCGTTACCGATCGCAGTCCTTTTTGTTTTCAGTAACGTAACGTACTCGTTACTTTTTCAAAGCAGCAACAAATAACGTACTTATGCTACTTATTTCGAGTAACGGGTAACATCTTCTACCCAAGACTTCATAAAAATTACACTGTAACCTTTTCCGTGTTTCTGGGCGCCAAATCATACGAGTTTTCGCACTCATCCCCCATCCCTTCAAAATGGTGCCTCTCTGTTCCCCACGTAAACACGCGCATTTTCCAAAACCACAACGCCCAGGCCCAGTCGAAACAATAAAACGTTTTAATTCTTCAATAAAAAAGTAAACTTGCGTTACGTTTAATCGGTGCAGGTAATATCCCTGTCACGCGGGCACCCTTAACCACGGTCACCTCAACCTTAACTGCTGCTACGCGGCACCACAGTTACCGCACTATACTCTCGGACAGCTATATCAAAAAATGTGAAGAGAGCTCGAGTGCACTGCTTTGATGGGTGCTCAAGATGCCCAAGCGAACGTGCGCCCATAGCTTTGACTGCATAGACGCGGAATGTTGTCCGCAAGTATTGTGCGTTAACTGTGGCTTGGCGTAACTGGAGTTAAGTTTGCTAGTGTAACGAGGGTATAAGTCGTTCTTTTTTTATTTTGGTCTAACGTAGGCCGGTAACGTGTAGCTGTTTCTTTTCTTTGTTTACAGCGGAGCTGTTGAGGGCTAGTTTCCCCAGTTTCGTGTCCGGTACCAAACAAATGTCGACACAAAACTCTGGACGGCTACCGCCATCTATGAGCGACGGCGGCAACCAGACAACCGGTCTGGTTGCCGTCGTCCTCATAGATGGCGGCAACTTTTCCAGCTGTCATAGAAGAATGGATAGTTGGGCGAGTTGGTAGGAATTCATCGCAGGAAACAGCGCGCAAAACATACGAGGACGAAGAAGAAAAACACATGGGACGAGCGTACAGCTTCACTGGTCTTCCTTCTTCACCAAAATAAAAAACTGAAAAAAAAAAAAAATTTTTTTAGATAACAAGTAATGTATTTCGTGTTTTTTTTTTTTTCCTAACGTTTACAACACTGGAAATACCATATACGCAGTGATTATACACCTGTTTTGTATGCTTTGCCCTTTCCGCAGTTCTACGGTCAATCGGACACCTACACGTACGCCCTGGACATCATGAACATGATTTTCACAGCGGTTTTTGCGCTTGAGTTTGTCCTCAAGATTGTGGCCTTCAGGTTCAAGGTAAAACCGCCCCTTAGATGTTTTTATTACCCGAAAATGGTGTCCTTAAAAGTGTTCAATGTGATTCTAACCGCGAACTGGCTCAAAAGATGTAATTACAACCTGAGTATGACCTCGACGACTATGTAGCTATGTTGTGAACGCTTGCTCCGTGGTATGATGGAAAATGCGCACGAAGGGTGCCTAAACATGAGGAAGATACATAGAAGGGGGGGACGGACAACGAAGACTTCCTTTCTATGTATCTTCCTCGTGTTTAATTACTGTTACCAACACGCTCGTTTTGTACTTAAAGGGTGCCTAATCTATTGAAAAATGTGTTGCGTTCTATAAATGCTAGGGAGCGGATCGTAAATCGGCGAACAGTCTGTATGTACCTCGTTTTCGGAATAGAATGTTGATAAGGACTTCTTTATCTACCTGCTTTCAAAGTGAAAATCAAACTTGAGCAAACGTACATTGGCCTCCAGCAATTCGTGACCATGTGAGGGACTGCAATGTTCAAGATGACATTCCTTCAGTTGTAATACCAAGCATCTGGAGCTAAGAGAGCGAAACATTGCACCTTTTCAAGGCCATCTCGTCCATAATACAACGAATTTTGAATTGTCGCGTTCTTATCATTAAGATCGTGGAAAGGGCAAGAAATCGAGAAGAGGACGAGGAATCGGGATTTAGTTGAGCCCACAATCATTTTTAGGCGAAACATTCGATGAGCCTTTAGTGAATATTCTCTCATTCGGCGTTCATTTGAGTAAAAATATATAAAAAAAGGTTATATGTAGCATGAGTATTTTTATAATATTTATCTTCGATGTTTTCTTCCCCGTCGACAGCGGCCCCCTTTGCCACCATAGATATGGTGCTTCTCCCACCCGTGCATGTATTTGTGCATATGTGGATACGCCAAAACCAGAAATTTCGATATCCCCGTTTAGGGATATCGACAGGCATCCCGCTCCTGTAGTCGTTTCCAAATACAGCCTTTGGACGCCACCATCTTGCTTTGGTGTGTACAGACCGGCTGGTAGTCAAGGTTGGGTGGATGGATGGATAGACGGATGGATATTAACAGGTGCACCCTGTATAAAGGGCAGTAGCTTGCCTTATCTAGCACGTCGTTCTAAGGCGTGCTCACAGTTACCAGACTGATGACCCAAAGCGTTTTTAACCCACGTTGGCCAGACTTTGAAAGCTGTCGCGCTTCAAAAGCTGGTCTGGTCACTATCGGTAGCAAAATGATTTGTTTGACTGTCAGTCTAGACACCTTGGATAGGCCTTAGCAAAGCTTGACTATCAGCCGATCTAGACCCACCAGCACAAAGATAACTGCACCAAGAGGACGTAGAATTGTAAAAATATACATGAACGGGTTGCCTGTCGCTGTGAAGATGAAAACAAAATATCGGCGTGTTCCTTTTTTGCGCAGAACTATTTCGGGGATGCCTGGAACGTGTTCGACTTCATCATCGTCCTTGGAAGCTTCATCGACATTGTCTACTCCGAAGTAAACGTGAGCGATGTCCCTCTCCGCGCCGCCCTCCAAGGAGTCCCGACGCGTTTCGCAATAGGGAATATGGCGAGGCTCCGTCCGCCGGTTTGCTTTGTGGATTGAACTGGATTATATTGGGTTGTGGCGACTTAACCCTTCCAATCGGGCATAATGGTTGTCAGGCTGGAGTGGAACCAGCGGCCCCAAGCTTCGAAGTGCCCATTGAACGCCACGGGGAAGTCACCGAATCCAAATTCAACACGCTTCGCTTTGCTTTTGCGATAATCTTGATAAAACGGTTTGTGATCTTTTCTTGACTAACCGACCATAAAAGAGCAAGGTGACTGAACTCTCATCTGGCTAAACCACGGGATGTGGTCGGAGAAACGACATCGTACGTTAAATTTTAAAAGAAAGGATTTTTTTTTTCCTTCGCGTATGTTGAGATAATTGTGAAGAAGGCTATGCCACCTGCGCTTTGAAAAAGGATAGTCTTAAGAAACTAAAAAAGAAACACGATCGTAAGAAAAAAAATGTTTTCCATTTCTTTTTGGTAGTTTTATGGTCGGAATAAAAGTCACAAACCATTTTCTTGGAATGTTTTCCGCGGTGGCTTCAAGGCTGTTAACAGCGCTCGCGTGTCAGCGGTACGCGGCGGACGGCGAGGCCCGGCCTCGGGACTTCTTGGAGGCGGAACTAACCTCCTGGTCACGGATTTCAAAAGGAGCCCACGATTGGAAAGACAGACTCCGGCGTTTGCAAGTACTGCCTCTGGGCGCCGCCATCTTCCTGCTCGCTTGTGTAGATAGTCCCATGGACAAAGCTCCGCTAAGGCGAGTCCGCAGTTGCCAGACTGCTGCCCTACGGTGGCCAGCGTAGTTTTTGAAGCCTGGCTGCTTGCAGACGTCTGTACTCCCTTTGCCCTTGCAATGTATGTACGGCAGTGGACGCTACGAGTCATCGGAGCCAGTTCATAACTCGGAGCGTGTCACGTGCACTTTCCGGTTGGGCGAAAACGTGCACGGAGCGTGAAGTCACATGGCACGTGTAAAGCACTGGTCCTTGTAACCTGTAATGAGAAATCGAAATCATCACGCATCAAAATATACTCTTACGGGAGTGGCTAATTACCTTGTGGAAACATTTTGGTATAGCGTATAAGTGTTTCTGCTTGGCCCATATATGTTACACGGCGCCTTTTTATTGATCATATATCTGTATAATGCAGTTAAGTGAAACAACCGTAAGAATTAATGAAAGGTAGCGCTCCTTCTCCGCACCGATATCGAGACCGATGGTTCGAAAAACATCATTACGGTATAATTTAGTGGTGTGAATCTTAATGACCGCGTGGAACTGAGCATAGGAAAAACCATGATGTCAGAAACGTTTGTCACTGGCTCAGTTTATTATCTCGATATGTGTCCACCTTTTGAAATCCGTGCCCGGGTCAGCACGAGACTGGGTTCTTGCTAAAACGTAATTACAACAAAACAAAACAAAAAAGGGAGTGGGGGGAGAACTGCATGTGATTTATTTTCTCGAAAGTCCCGCTAAAGAACATAGTCTACGCATGTGTACCTTTCAGTGGCGGGTGTTATCTCGACAAGTTGGAGATATCTTGATTGAAAGCGTCTGACTTGCAGTAGAGCGCTGGATGTTTAATGCATGTTGTCCGATGCACGCTGGTCATCGAAGAATGACGGACGACTCAGTCAGAGCCCGGATGAACGCGAGGATAAGATGCGAATGCTGTTCTGTTTGCTTGTATTCAACTTTATTTTTGCCAGCATGCGTTCGATTTGGTAGAACAAATAGTATAGTGTGCCATGGCTGCCGACAGGCGCGAAATTGGCAACCACGCAAAGTCTTCCCTGTGACGTCCTGTGCAGAAGTTCTATGTACGGTCAAATCAAGAACTGGAAAAAGAAGGACATATATAACCATAGAGGGTGTGTGATTTTATTTCGAACAAATTTATTTAAAAAAAAAAGCCATGAAAGGTGGAGTTTTGCGGTTTGTGGAAGAGAGTTATTCGGCCAGGGGGACTAATGCTAGAGGTTAATCGTTTCAATAAGACGAACGATTGACTAAAATTGTAAATGAACTTCTTAATTAGTGACAATAAACATATAGTTCCAATTAGAAACTTTATGAACGTGATTTAAAACCACTAAACAAATTTTGGAAATATTTGGAGCATGTGATAAGGCGGATGAAAAGGTTATCAATCGTGTCTTCAGACAGCCAGCCTGTTGCACGTGTGGAACATCTATAGGGCACCCTCGCGATTACCACATGCTCCAAATCCTTCTAAATCTGACATATTTAGTTGTTGAGATGTCTCTCATTCAGTTTTTAACTGGAACTATATCTTTAGTTTATCTAATTAAAAATTGTATGAACAAATGTTACTTAATCATTTGACTTCTTGTGGCACTTAACCACATGTACTCTGTCGCCCTTGCCGTATAACTCACTCGCACAGACCGCACTAGTGTACCGTTTGCGGCTTTTCAAAAATTAGTCTGTTCGAATTAAACGCTAACACTCTGTATATAATATGGCTATATTACAGACTTGTACGTAAGGCGTTAAAAGAAACGCATTACTTCTAACTGGTTAAAACACTATTGCTATTATTTTTAAAATATTTTTTTTTTTGCTTCGATACGATCTTTTTGTGTGTAATAAGCGCGTTATTTCATGTTTTATTTTGTATCATCAAATATTGTATCCGCCCTGATACAATTCCCTAACCAGGCAACTTAATATATATATATATATATATATATATATTAAATTAGAATTCTATTTTATCATCCTACGGCTGCTCTGTCTGCGCACATTACTTTTGCCCATATATCAACGGAAGCATTTGTCAACATTCGTCACTCTCTCCCTCTCTCTATATATATATAGAAACAAGTAACGGTATTTTATTGCTTCTGCAGAAAAATTACCCCTTAGATTGCGCCGGTGACTTTCAGGGCAAGAAAAAAAATGCAACACCGGCAAGAAAATAGAAATAATGCGCATGAACGCGTTAAACGGCTAAGCAATACTAAAGACGCACAATTAATTTTTGAGTGACCAGCGAGTAAGGTATTTTAGTTACTTTTTTAGTGAGGTGTCTGACTCTGTCCTTGGCCACTCTTTGACATGGCGTACGGCATATCCCACGGACGCGCTGTGTGGAACAGTCGTTGGGGATGCTCCGAGTGGAACTGTGGTGGGGGAGGCGGGTCTAATGCTGCGTTCTTTGCCGCGTGTCATTGCCCCGCCAGCCCGGAACCAACATCATAAGCATCAACTTCTTCCGTCTGTTCCGCGTGATGCGCCTCGTCAAGCTCCTGAGCAAGGGCGAGGGCATCCGCACCCTCCTCTGGACCTTCATCAAGTCCTTCCAGGTGAGGGACCTGTCTTTACCACGCCAGCTCTTCCTCTATAGGTCTACTTGCAGCCCGAAATTCGGCTATCAGCGCATCATAATACTTAGGCGGATTAGTATACGTAACATATATTTAGTTTAATTTAAATTCCAACGTATTTATTCAGGCGAAAGTCTTATATGTCTCACCGTTCAGTCGACCTTCAAAGTCCTCGAGTGAAAACACGTCGGCAAAACGAAAGATACAAAAACGTTTACGTGACCACTCAGGCCAATTAGAGGCAATGAAATTAAGAAGGATGACTAAGCGAATTAAGATTATGACTCAGCACATTGAGAAGGGTGACTCAACACATTGAGAAGGATGACTCAGCGCATTAAGAAGGATGACTCAGCACATTCAGAGTCTTTAATGCATCGGCGCTTGGGCTTTCGCCTACAAGTCGTCTTAGGGATAACTTAAGAGACCCTGTGAATTAAAAAAAATAATGTTCCGAAAGGAAGACTAATGCGAGCTGGGCAAAAATTACAAAAAAAAATGGTCAAAAAAAGCAGAATGACGAGAATATTACCTTCCCCAGGGATTATTCTCGTCCTGATAACATTTTCATCGGCGTTTGCCGGCCGTCAACCCCTGATCGTTAAACTCAACTGCACAAACCGCATGCATCTAACTTCCACTGTTTTCTTTTTTCTTTTTTGCAACTTTGTTAAAATTAAATTTGAACACCCTCTATACGTATATACCAGGGGTGGCCAAGCTGCGGCTCGCGAGCCGCATGCGGCTCTTTGCGTGTCAAGGTGCAGCTCGCGGCTCCCTCCTCTACCTCCCCCTCCCCCCCCCCCCCCCCACACACACACACACACACACTTCGCCACTTCGCCGCCTCCCGAGTACTTCCCCAAAAAGAGAAATGGAACACGTTTAAATCGAAAGACAGGTTGTGGATCGGTCGTCTTGTGCTACTACTACCTTACGTAGAGTTGAACTGCTTTTGACTCGGATGTATTGAAAGTAGTTCAAGTTTCGTTTATTACTCTGAACAAAAGTTTGCCCCCCCCCCCCCCCCCCCCGCCCCCGCGGCTCTTGGAAGTTTCGTGGTTTTGACTGTGACCCTTAGGCCAGGTCAGCCTGGCCACCCCTGGTATATACATATGTTCCAGGCACGTTTTAATGAACCTCGCTGGTGCCTGCCATAGAGAATAAAAGCGTAAAAAATGCAGGTGTTGGCGACTCCTGCGCATTCGTGATCGCTTCACAAAGCCCCGAATAACGAAACAAAACGCGTGAATGCGGATCGCAAGTTCGTCTGCTTCTTTTTTGTAGGGGTTGTGGTGACGCCAGAAAGACGGCGAGCTCTGATCGGCTCTGCTTGAAAGATGGGTAGACCTCAAGGCAGCTTGCTTGGAGGTCTTTCAATCGGAGTCAATCACTTACTGACGTTACCGCAACTCTTTCGCAAGAAGCAGACGACTTGCGCTCCATTAAGCTCTGCGTTCCTTTGACTACCGTTGACTGTAGCGACGACCGGTCGCCTGATGCTTAAACTTTGAATTCCTCGCAGCCGTCGTTTCCATATCGAAGGCTTCCTGTGTCTTGAACACGTAGCACAACCGCGCTACCGGATAAAAATGATAGCAACACTTTAAGGTGTCTGGAGCAATTGCTTTCCCGAGAAGCATTTGGGAAAGCGCCGCAATCTGCAGAGGGAGTGTGGCGAATGACGGGGGTGACACTGTTACGACGTGAAAATGCCGTCCGCGCTGTGGCATGCAGTGAGCGAGGTCACGGTGAAACGCTATGCTCAATGCCACTGTGCAGAGTGTTCACGTGGGTCTAAACACATTATAGGCCTCGGATATATAAAATCCCATTGGGCTGCGGCAAGGTTTACATAGGCCAGACCGCGAGGTGTTTGAACGAACGGTTGCGTGAACATGATATATCGCTGTGTTCAACAACAGCAGCACATTTACAGATACATTGCAGAGATTGACGTTGCATTCCCAACTTTCAAGGCACTACAATCGTTGGGAGAGGTAAAGAAAAAGTGGCGAGAGAGGTACTGGAAGCATACATGATAAAGAAGGAACGTCCTGATTAGTGTATCAGTCAGCCCTCACTTTTTCTTCACAGAAAAGAAGTGGATTTTATTGACTCGTGAGGTGGCCGAGTCATTGCTGACTTGTCACATTTCTGTAATATTTGTGGATTTTGCTGTTTCTGTTGTCCAATAAAACTTGTCCCGTTTGCCTCTCCGTCTTCGTATTCGTCTTTATTGTGTGCTTTCACTACTTTTCATCATGCATAACCAACTCGCCTGCATCGCTACGTTAATCCGATTCAGTGAGTGACGGGCTACGGGTGGAGTTTTCGAACGGCCAGTATTGAGGCTCGCTTGAGGTTCGGTCTTGAGTGCTCATCCTGCTGTTCTTTCCAGGCCCTCCCTTACGTCGCCCTGCTAATTGTGATGCTCTTCTTCATCTACGCAGTCATTGGGATGCAGGTGGGGATCTCCGTCACTATCTCACAATATTTTTTATGCTCAAGTCACGTTGTAATATTTACTTTTAAACATATAGGAAAGTTGCCCAGCATATAACAATCAATGTTCTTCTTCTCACTTTAGCGAGGCTCAACTCCGTAGGCGAACACAAAGGCTTGCGTCAAAGAGAGGATAGTCTTTTTCGTAGCGCAAACACACCGTAGCTTTAAAGGTACGGAACCAGCTACATGTACAGGTCCGCATATTGCCTATTTCCGTTACTTTGAACCGACAGGCGAACATTCAACGAGGTGAGAACGGTTTGCTCAAGTTGCATGATGCCTCCGTCTCGCAAACGGTCAGCAAGGAAGGCTTTCGCAGCCAATCCTTTGCCAACAACCTTTTTTGTCATACGTACCAAATTAGCTGAATATCCGCCTCATGTGTTGGCATTTGGTGTTTTCCAGCCCCTTGTGTTTGTATGGTGCCAGAGTAACGGAAATTACGTGTGCTCTAGACGCGAGTGTAGTTGCGAAGATGCTTGATAGTGTTAAAAACGAACTCTTTTTCACTGCAGCGGAGATATATGGTCTGCAACTTATACCTAACAACGTACCAATGCTGTCTCATAACACTTTGACACATGAATGGGAGTGTGCAAGAACAGTCTCTTTGATTTCAGTTGTTCGGCAAGATCGGCCTCGAGAACGACAGTGCCATTGACAGGAACAACAACTTCCAGACGTTTCCACAGGCTGTGCTTGTATTGTTCCGGTAATTCCCTTTCTGCTTAGCCTTTCGCACGTCCTAATCAGTTTTCACATCTCTATGCTATATGCCTTCTCAGGATTATCGCCCTTCTCAGGATAATCTAAGAGAACAGTGCCTTTGCACCATAGCTGCAAACTAGACGTGTCTTTAAACAATGGCCTCTTTACATTTTTGGCCTTTTCCTAACCATAATTAAACGAGCTGAAATCACTGCGCATCCCGAAAAATGTTGTGAAACTTAGGTTACTGTTTTTGGTCAACGCCCGTATTTGTTGTTTTCTGGTTTTTGTGGAGACTCGTTAATGCGAGTCTTCACTGATTGAAGGATAGTGGGTAGACCTCAAAGCAAGCTGCCTCGAGGTCTACCCACTGTCCTTCAATCAGAACCAATCAGAGCTCGGCGTTCTGACGTCACCACAACCCCTACTAAAAGAAGCAGACGAACTTGTGCTCCGCATTTAAAAAGAAGTGGGATGTAGAACAGTACCTACTGAGGTGAAGTAGCACAAGCACAAAGATTGGAAGAAGAATGGGACAAGACGGAGCGCTGCCTTTTCAGGTTTTTACTTTGGGTAATCGTCGTCAAAAACAAGCTGAAAGGCACACTTCTGAAATGTTAATAAATTATTTTAGTATTGTTATTACCGTAGCGCATATATGAAAATGACATCAGCTCGTACGCCCCTAGTTTGTTCGAAGCTGCTTATGATTTCCATCGCAGGTGCATAACACAAACTATAGTGCAAGAAAAAAAAAATTTGCGGGACATTTTTTAAAGGTATACAAAACCCCGTCACCTAATCCACTTGATGATCGTGGTTATGGAGTTTAGTTACTGCGCAGGCGAGCTGGTAAACGATATTAGTGATAAGAAAACCCCTTAAGATTAGATACGTGAAAAAGGACAACATAACACCGTCATGTGAGACGGTGTTGTGTTGCTCTTTTTTGACCCTAGTATCTAAGTTTGCTTCTTTTCGTTTATGCGGTTTTGGAATTATGAATAATCTACTGTACTCATCACCACATTAAAAAAAATGTTCTGCTCATTATTCATGCAATGTGCGAAGTAGTTCTTGCAAGATTTGGTTAATATTGTGTTTGAAACATTTACATCTTGATAAAAGAACACCCTAATCTAAGTTGCAACTACATCCACCTGAATTCAACGCATTATAGAGGAAATTAGTAATGTTCCGTGGGGGCCTGCCGGACCATATTTACTGCGATGCTGTTCTTGAAGTGAACACGAGTATAGAAAAGAGCAGCGAAATCTCTTAGACAGGTTCATGAGCTGCGCGATTTGCTCGCCCTTTATGACACCAATTCAATTTTTGGAGGCCGTCGTTGTGTGAACCAGTGGCGCACATGGGGCTACTCCTTGACCTTTGGCAAAGTTATCGGGTAGCGAGGGTACAGATGGGTTCAGAGGCCCGATTTGACGAGTCCCGCTGCGTGCAGATCCGCCACCGGCGAGTCCTGGCAGGAGATCATGCTGTCATGCCTGAACACAAAGGAGGCCAAATGCGACAAGTCTTCAGAAGAAGGGGACCAGGCCCCATGCGGGAGCGACGTTGCCCTCATCTACTTCATCTCCTTCTACATCCTGTGCTCCTTCCTGGTACGCTATTTCTTCTCACATTTCTCGAACGCCCGCATGGTTTAAATCATGTTTCTGTATTTCGACCAAATAAACGGGATTTGCTGCACAGTGTTGTACGGAACGGCGTTCCGATTTCTGCTGAGAGGAGCGGAGGAACGCCACCGTTCCACCTTAGGTCGGTGGAAATGAAACGGGATCTCGTTACGTTTTCGAGGGAACGGGTTCCCGTTCCCTCGAAAACGTCACGGGTTCGTGTGTTTATCTGAAATTTTTACCGGAATTTTGCATGCATTGAGTACTTTTGGTAACGATTATGGCAATGTCCGTGATGACGTCTTCGCGGGATGGGGAAATATTCGAAGGAGAATCGAAAGAACGGACTGAACAGATCTGATCGCGTCGGCTGAACACGCATAATTCGTATAATGTAGTTTGATGTGGATTTTATCATTTCCTTGCTTAATTTCATCTACGAATTATTCAGCACGAAAATAATTAAAGTACGGAACTGTAACTTTAAAGTAACCATGCGTTCTAATCTCTTAAACGTGACGAGAAAATATTCTGCACTACTTGAACTTGTAACGAAAACTCGTTCTAAGGTTTAGAAGGAGCGATGGATGAGCTTTCGTTCGTGTTTTGGAGGAACGTTTATAACACCGGTAATTGCACCCAATTTCTGGTTGCAGTGGAAAGTAGCGTTGCCGCTTGTTACCAGTCACTGAGCAAATTAACAAATGAGTTTCCTACGAAAATAATTGATTTTGTGATAAAAATATTCAATAAAACTGAAAAAAATTCAACACACAACAGAAGAATGAATGAGGACCTGGTCTTAAACCGTCTTGACTAAATAAAGTTATCTTGAAGGTCAGTTTGAAACCAAGAGCTTGATTTACAGTGTTCAAAGGGAAAAAGGAGCGGTTCTGTATTTGAGCAAAAAAAAAAAAAAAAATACTTCAAGGGGCATTGAAGTGATGTCTGAGATCCTCGTTTTATTGTCATAACTCAATCTACGAGCTTTAAAAAAAACTGAAATTACATTTATACAAAAGTTATCAAATTCCCGGCACTTGCCATCGGCGCAGACGACAGATGGCGCTACCGAACTATGCTGTATATGGTCGAACGACGGACGGCGCTTGTCGGTCAATCTAGAGCGACGAGTTCTCGCGCCGATGATCTGGACTGGTCGACCGCTCGTCCACGCGAGAACCCATCGCCCGCGAGTGGCTGACCGACCGTCGTTCGACCATATTCAGCAAGGTTCGGTAGCGCCATCTGTCGTTCTGTGCCGACGGTAAGTGTCGGGAACTTCTATCACTTTTTTGAAATGCAAATCGGCCACTCATGAACGCGATTTTGGGTTGTTTAGGATGCGTAGAACTCGTCCATTGAGTTATGACCATATAACGAGTATCTCAAAAAGCACTTTACTGCCCCTTTACATCGTTTTTATTTGGCCTCCGAAAATAGGAATATGAAAATTATGTCTCAGACTGATGCGCCAGGTAGCCACCACAGCACTTGCAAAATAGCGTTGAAGCTTCCTTCCCGCCACGTTCGGTGCCAGGAGGGAATCATGACGTAATATACGTAGATCTCACCATTCCCATGCTTTTCGCAAGCTTACCGGAGCAGTCAATAGCGCTGCACGTGTTTCCTCACAGGCGGCACGCGCGAGATAGCTGAAGGGTATGACGTCACGCCCAGCGGTTGGTTTTCCGGTTCTTTTCGAGTCTATGAATATGGTTGGGACAACTGTTTGTGATACTGCAAAACCCTTTATGTTCGCGGCCCCTATTTTTCGCAAATCGGACACAGAGGTCATAATCGCGGCCACTACATTTCGAGAATTCCAGACGCGCCAGCCTTGAAACTCAGATAGAAATTTTCGCGTGCCCTTAAATTTTGCGAATTTTTCAATTCGTGAAATTCGCGAAAATTAAGGGCGCTCGAACATTAAGGGTTTTAAAGTATTCAAATTCACAAGTCAAACATTCAATAAAATTCACCTCTCACTCGTTTTTTTTTTTTTTTTGTTAAGAACCTTTTTAGCTTGTTTTTTTTTTTTTTTTTCTTTTTCTGAAGCTCGAAATTGTATTTTTTGTATGTCTGTATACTTCATGCTATGTCGTTCTTTGTATCAGACTTTCTCTTATCTGTTTTTGTTTTTTTTTTCGTTTGTGGATGGCGCCTTTTACTAAAAAAACTTTTTTTTCTTTTTTTTTTTTTTTGTTTGATGTTTAATATGGTCTTTTTAACTCAGCACTGTATGTGAACTCAACAGCAATGACGTTTTCTGGGTCCCCCTCCGCAGATCATCAACCTGTTTGTAGCAGTGATCATGGACAACTTTGATTACTTGACACGGGATTGGTCCATCCTGGGGCCTCACCACTTGGACGAGTTCGTGCGACTGTGGTCAGAGTATGACCCGGATGCCAAGTGAGCCAAAACGCCGACAGGTGGCGAGAAAGATGTCTCCTCTTAGATATTCGCGAGCAGATCGTCATAACAAAAAAGGACTGCAAGTTTTGATGTCACTTGTCAGCAGGCTGGCGAACACGCCTCTTGCATGTTCTCTACCCAAACCGCCAATGTTGCATCTTTCGCAACATTGCATCCTAAAACTATGCTCATTGTATTCAAAATAAAGAAAAAAAAAATCTTGGACTGAGAACGCGTTGCTCAGGAGCACAAAAGGACGCAATACGAAGTGGAGAAATAAGGTATAAGAGATGCTGCCGTTCTAAAGCCTAAAATGCTTTTTAGCCGAACTGCCTCCTCCTCACCTCCCCGGCCAATCCCAAAATTTTGTCCGTCCTTCCGCCCGCCCATACATTTCCCGATAAATGTAACAGAAAAATCGACGTCACGTGACCAAGCACCAATTCAGTTACCCCGCTATATTTAGTGTGGAAACTGATGTTCGGTATCCTGACGCCAAGAGACCTACAGACCAACTCAGTTTCCCCGTTAAATTTTGCTGAAAAATTTGACTTCACGTGGCGTATACACCAATTCAGTTTCTCCGCTAAATTCGGCGAGGAAATCAGTGTCACGTGATTTGACGTTACGTGACGTGATATTTTTTACGGGGAAAATCGAGGTGTAATATTTTTTACAAAGTCACGCTCCCCGCTAAGTTTAGTGGGCAAATTAAAAACAATATAGTTTATTCTTCACTTCTCAAATTCAAACGATCGCTGCTTAGAAACAGCGTTTCATGCATTAGGTCACTTTGGAGGAAAAGATCGCGGTCAATATTTTTCGACTATTTAAAACTCTGTCGGCCATTGTAATTTTAAAAAAAAAAAGTGTCAACGTGCTTTCTCAGAAAGATATTCGAGAAACGCACAGGGACAATCCCATGCGAACGGTGCTGCCGGAGGCAACCTTTAGATACACCCACGCATCGTGTCCGAAACCGGTATTCGTCGGCCGACGCACCCTTGCAGAGGCCGGATAAAGCACTTGGACGTGGTGACGCTGCTTCGAAAGATCCAGCCTCCCCTGGGTTTCGGCAAGTTGTGCCCACACAGGGTGGCCTGCAAGGTGAGCTTCGTTCTCATACATCGCGTCGCTTCAACTGTCTAATGGGTGCGGCCGTAAGGATCGGCATATTTGGCACGCCTTGCCAAATTCCGATTCTAAACGTACGCAACTGAAACTGGGCACGCGAATGTCGTCCCGCAAAACCTTTGATGTCTATTTTGCTTAGAACTCAACTCAAGGTTGTTAAAATCCTAAAAATAGTGCAAACACGGCGACTGTGCATTTCCTATGTCCCATACAGGCCTGTTTATCGTCTCTACACTGCTTTGCGAGTTCGTTCCCGGGCGGCTTGCTGAACGCAAAAACACGTAAGAGAGGCTAGCGACGAGCAGGATAAGCGCGAGAAGTTACGAATTTAACAAAATGCACGAACAATGACCACCGGAGAGAGTTTGCAAACCATTTTGAAGACGACGAACAAGTCGGTATATAAGCAACCGGAAAGAATAAACACAAATTCGGGACTGAAAGAGTTGTATCGTCTGTTTGCGTCCCGAATTTGTGTTTATTCTTTCCGGTTGCTTATTTACCAACACGCTCGTTTTTTAATGTTAAGTCGGTATAGGACATAGGAAATGCTCGACCGACGTTTCTGCGCTATTTTTAATATTTCACCGTGTCTACGTTCAGCTCTCAAAAAAGTAAACATACAACGTTGTTGTTGTTGTTGCTGTTGTTGTTGTTGTTGTTTTGCAAAACGAGCTTCGCGTGCTTAATTTCGGGTGTGTACATATGAAATTCGAATTTTGCGAGGCGTGCAAAATGTGCTGGTTCTATAAGGCCGCACCCTATATGTAAGGCATCAGGTCGGAGGATTGTAGACGATATGCCAGTTTGATTGGCCTAGGACGTGCAAACTCTTCTAGTGAGTCGTTTTTGTTTTTTTTTAGTTTTGAAGGCCAAACAAGCATTTTATTACGCCCATATAGTCTTTACTCGTTGTAACGTTTATACAAGATACGTTTTATTTATTTATTTATTTATTTAGTCACTTCATGTCCCCTGCTTTGTATTTAGGCTGAAACAGAGCGTAGCGATAGCACGTCTTGCAATAATGCCCGGGCGGGGTACATCTGTTTTTATGACAACCTCAAATGCAAAATTCAGGGCGAGCCATATTCGATTGTAGGTTTTCGTGCTCGTTATGTAATCACTCATAAGTCATAAGGCCCATAACGGCTGACGAGGTGCCATTACCTAGTCCTCCAGAGGTCTATGACCGCCATTTTAAATCTTGATGAGTGCACCCTTACCTTTTTCACGTCGATTGAATTCTGATGCACTGTGACTGTAAGCCTTGCCATAGAACAGTCCCGTGAATGTTTCTTTTTTTTCTTTAATTTATTTTCTCCGAACTTGCGCGATAAGGTTGGCGCTCATTTACGAAGCGACGGCATTGGTCCCTCTTCCGCAGAAACTGGTGTCGATGAACATGCCGCTCAACAGCGACGGCACTGTCATGTTCAACGCCACTCTGTTTGCTGTCGTCCGCACCTCGCTCAAGATCAAGACGGACGGTAGAGACCTTCACCCTTTCTCCGCACTGCTACTTCACTTAACGCCTACGGTGGATTCAAAGCACCCTTCTATAAGTATAAATAAAATAGGCTGCCATCGACTTGATTAAGTTTAGCCAGCGTATTGGTAAACTACTGGTGAGCATGATATACAAGATGAATATCCTTATCGTATGTACCGGAAAGTTGCATAGTTTGTATTGGTCTGTGAAGTCCTTTCCTCACAACTACCACGGCCGCTTGCTTGAAGTATACTACTTCTAGAGTTAGAAACACCAATATCTTTGATGGCACTTTCTCACATTGTGACAAACTAAAACGATTCAATCATAAGAATGGTCGGAGAGAGATGATGACAATTAGGGGCAATATGTATCGTTGGAAAGCCTAAATGAATGTCTGAATGTGTGCGCACAGGAAACATCGACACTGCCAACGAGGAGCTGAGGGCAATCATCAAGAAGATTTGGAAGCGCACGAGCCCCAAGCTATTGGACCAGGTAGTTCCCCCCGCAGGTAAGAAACTGCTCTCCCACCTGTCCCCGAAGCAGGGATGCATCTCACTGTGGCGATACATTCTGAACGTTCGCAACATCTGCGTTTTTTTAGATATTAATTGATCGATTTTCATGTTTTTTAGTCAGATTTCAAGGATTGAGTGCGAAAAGAGCACCGCAAGCCCTGCCACCCTTCCAACAATGGCGCTTAGAACAGTGGTATAGTCGCCTTAGTCCCGTCGTCACTTGTGTCGCCGGCGCACTTACCAAGGACACACTGCCGAGTCATTGTGGGCAGGGCTTGCGGCGCTCTTTTTGTGCGCAATATCTTTAAATCGTGGGAAAATACAAAATCATTATAACATAATATCTAAAAAATTGAAATTTTCGAAAATTCCTGCAATTGGTCTAGCATCTAAAGGTAATTGCAGATCAATACTGCGATTGCAACATGGTCTCAAAAGCCAATAATGAAAAAGTTAATTAACGTATTGTATTTAATTAGCCAACGTACCATGAACATTATCGCCTCATCTAATGTCCGCGAAGCCTGATAATTACACGATGAAGACAGCACCCGTCTAATTTCCAGTCCCCTAGAATAAGAAAAAACTGTTTGAATTTAAATTAAAAGGCCTGAATACTATTACATGTAAATTGGTTTTACTGACAACTCAATCCATACCCTATTGAAAAATCTAATTTGTATGGGAAATTTCTGTGTCCAATACACAGATATAAATCATACAAGATATAAGAACATATACGAACCATATAATAAACTTGTGAAGAGTTTCCTGTAAGTTTCTTATATCTTCTTTTATAACTTATATGGTTCTTAAATAGTTCTTATATGTTCTTATATATATTGTATGGTTCATATGTGTTGGTTGGACACAAGACATTTCTCATACAAGCAGCCTTTTCACTAGGGTAGTTACTCAGAGAAATGTATAGACAGCTTAAGAAGTGGCACCTGCAACGCAGCGGACGATGATGTGACGGTCGGGAAGTTCTACGCCACCTTCCTGATCCAGGACTACTTCCGACGGTTCAAGAAGCGCAAGGAGGAGCGAGCATCCCAGAAGGAACCCAACGAGAGCACCGTCGCCCTGCAGGCACGTCTGCCATCTTTGAGGCCGCACAGTGCGAGATCATGGACACGCGTTTGCCCTACTCTGCCGCAGGCGGGTCTTCGAGAGCTGCACGAGATGGGACCCGAGATCCGGCGGGCGGTGTCGGGAAACCTGGACCAGGATTTCGAAGAAGGACAGGACAACGAACCAATGCACAGAGTAAGGACAGTCGCGCCAGTCTCTTCAGTGCTGGAGTACCTCGATGGGCCCCCTCTTGCTGTTGTTCTTGAGCTGTTGGCGCTACCCGAGAGTAGGTTCGCCAGGTTGGACACCAGTTGCGCGTGTACTTAAGCCTAAGAACACTTCATTTTTACGGACGGATTTGAGTGCTTTTGAGTATTCTAGAGTCGTGGGTATTATAATGTAAGCAACGCGCATACGTTGGTCATGGAATAACGGCTCTGTGAATATCTTTCGAAATACAAAATAAACTCATGGATCTGGTTAGTGCCATTTCATTTTATGCGCATGAAGGGCATGCGAAATATACATTACTATAAATAAAGCAATCTACGTAAAAAGAAACATGCCAGGTAATTACATACGAAGAACGTGACACGATAAATCTTTTTGTCGAGTGATGTCTTTGCGCAACCGAAAATTTAGCAAGCATTGAACGAAGATTAATTTTACAGTAGGAAGATTCTGATCCATTTTGCTATATAACACGCGTACAGGCTTTAGACAATGTAGCCCCGGAGGGCGGAGAGGAACAACCCAAACTCAAAACAATTCGTGTTTTGCGTTGGGGTTGTCTCTCCCCACGCTCCGGACTTGCAATGTCGGTTTTCATGGCCAGGTCACTCGCACACTCGACTTGGAGCTTCAGCAGTCGCTTAATCTCGACGGAACCACACGCAGCGGAACCACACATTGTTCGGAAGCATGTGGTCCTCGATGCGGGCGGCCAGTCGACCGGGCGGTGCGGGGGCCCGGGGCGGCACGCCGCACCACCACGGCTACGCCCACGCCCGGGTGTCTCCCACGGCCTCGCTGGACGTGTCCGTGCGACCACACCAACGCCGGCCCCGCCACGACAACCACGTGCAGCTGCGGAAGGACGGCGGGCCGCCCCCACTGAGACGCCCCAGCTCGTCCAGGTGAGCGCGCGTGACCTCGTGCAGCAATCCCGAAAGGCTTGCGACGAATTATGGGAACTTCCTGTACACTCCTCCTCCCTCTTGCAGCAGCCTCAGTAGTAGGAAAAGTGTACCACTCCGGCCAGATAACGATCAAACATATGTTTCCGATATCGGGGTGTCCGGTGTCTCACATCCATACTATTTACGATATCGTTACGCGGGCCGATATCGGAAACATATCGATATCGGAAACATGTTCGATCGTTATCTGGCCGGAGTGGTACACTTTTCCTACTACTAGCGTGTCAGTAGTAGGAAAAGTGTACCACTCCGGCCAGATAACGATCAAACATATGTTTCCGATATCGATATGTTTCCCACATCGGGGTGTCAGGTGTCTGACATCCATCCTATCTACGATATCGTTACGCGGGCCGATATCGGAAACATATCGATATCGGAAACATGTTTGATCGTTATCTGGCCGGAGTGGTACACTTTTCCTGCTACTAGCGTCCACCACGTGACCCTCAAGTTGCGTGTCACGCTGATTGTGCGCACGGTGTTCGTTGCAGACATGCGGACATCGGCGGATACGCGTCAAATATGTTATATGCTTAGAACATGTCTGCAGACAGTTTTTGTATGACCAGCGTGGCCGTCATGCACGTAAGAAACACGTCTCAGGCAGTGTCTGGAGGCTGTCTTTTGTATCATATACTAGCAGTGCGACCACAACTTTACGAAGAAACACAGCGATTGTACAAGGTGAATTCTTTCATAATCCGCTCTATTTATAGGAGCCAAACATTCGGACCAAGATGACAAGCCACGTGTGGTCTTCGCCGCACTATATTCGCAACTTCAACTATTTTGGGACGAAGGAACAGGGGGAGCTAGAGAAGCGCGGGCCTTCAGTCAGAGACAAGCCGCTACCTGGCGTTTCGGGAGAGGAATCAATAGAAGGAACGACTTGTATTTATCCAGCGTGCATTTAGTACGCTTTTCACTGTTGCACAAATTGGCCACCAGTACCCGCCACTTTTCGCTGCAGTCTTAGATGGGCGGTGGCTCCCCTCTTCTCCTTCGCGCCTTTTCCGCTGGGTGGCTTCGCTTCCTTTGAAGTTGCCAATAGCAGGGACGCGGGATGCGTAAATTATTTATGTACCGCTTCTCCGTCTTTAACTCAGCCGATGAAATAGAATTATTTGATATAACTTCCTGACCAATACAGATACAGATGGCAACAAAAAATGATGCCCTGAAAAAACTTAAAACCTTCGACACTAATTAATAAATGACTCTAATCGTAACGAAGGGAAGACGTTGTTAAAAAGGCGCTATATAGTAATGGCCGTTCTTTTTTCCCTCAATTGGTGCGAGCTAAACGAACGCACCAGATTCATGGTCTTCAGTATTAAAATTACTCTGTTTCGAGTGATTCTGCATGTCAAATGGTGTACAAGTGGCAGACATTTCCCAAGCTGCTACGTCGTACAATAAATTAATGCCTCGACCCGCCAACCAATTAAAGTGTGTGTGCTTAGGAAGAGGGCAATACACTGAGTTCTCCTGGCAAAGCGCCACAATTTCGAAAAAGAAACCTCGTAACTATTTTTAATGTATATTTGAGTAGCAGTCGCGCGTACACAGATATGCTTGATTCGCTCAATATAATATCCCCCAGCAAAAATAGCGCCTTTCCCGTCTCTTCCAGCCAATGCAACAACATCATCGTCTATGTCACATCATATTAGCTTTCGCAAAAGACGAAGCTCCAGTCACACTTAAAACAACGTACCATCCGCTTCCCCAGTTCACACAAGCCCACCTCAGCTGCACACCACAATTTTCGCACTGCGAACACTCCCACGCTTTGCACTTAATCCCTCTAAGCAAGGGCTCGGACAAGACCCTTGTGTACAGGCAGCCCGTGCTGTTGTTTCTTTCGTTTTATATGGCCGTTAGGAGGGCTCCGTAGTGTTACGGGTTCTTTTTGTTTACGTACGAAGAACCGTTCACGAACATCGGACCGTCCATCAAAGGGCCGGAGGGCCGCTGGTATTTTAGTATGCTATTACTATCCTCCGTAAAGCGCAAGGAGCCCTTCTAACGACGCAATTCCATCCGTGCGACTGATGTGGCCATAGTCTCCCCCGTGTTCATGTCGTAGCTTGGCTTCGGGGTCACAGGCAACTAAACGACGGCAGGGCATGGCAAGATATGACCCCATATGTTTTTTGCTTCCTGATATCTCTATTTCTTTCTGCGCGGTTGAGGCTGCAATGTCATTGGCTGCGACGACGTGATATACTCGGAGAGTCCAGGCTCGCCATGCCCTTCCATATCGTGCTCGCATGTGACCCCAAATTCGAAGCTTCGTGGTCGCTCTGAATTCGACGGCTGTGCAATGCCTCGAGTGTTTGGAGGTGTATGTGACCATTGCCTGTTGTATTCATGTGGCCAGAGGCAGCTTACACGATGTTCGCTATGTGTGCTTTTCTTTATGCGCTCTGCTCTTTTCGGGGCTCGGTGATTTATCTGGATGCGAACGGACTCTGGTTCTCGCGGCCTTCTTTTAACACAACGTTTTTCAGCATAATGAATCGCCATCTTGTTTTACGAAGAGCAAACTGGCCTTGATCGCCATCTTTTTCGTTACAAATAAACAGAAAGTTCACCGGAAGTACTACGAGGGACAGAACGCTTCACGTGTGCTTCGGGAATCAAGGCGGTTGTCGCCTGTATTTTGTGGCTTCAGGCCTGATAAAACTTTACCATGACCGGCCAGGCGAGAGTACCATGACTGGCGTATGCAGTAAAAGGAACTCCGCTACCTACGTACCGGATAGCATAAGCCGTCCAGTACGTAGGTAGCGGATTTAAAGATTAAAAACAAATATGACCACCGAAGATGTATTGAGTTACTTGTTTCGCATCTCTCGGTCAAGGTGAAATTCGGCTTTCTGGGCGTTTTCACGGACGAGAACCAGAGATCTGAGCTCCGGTTTGCTCTCGTGTGCTTTCGGTGGCGGTTCTTGTCGCAAACAGCTGGACGGGCCGCGGCTGTCCTGCTTGCTTCGGCCGTGCCACCGCCTCGCCTCGCCGCACGGCTGGATGACGAACCGCGTCGGGTTTCCTCTCCAGACGCGTCTGTCTTCGTGCACGCTTTGTGCTTCCCGTGTGCAGTGTGCTCCCTCGCACGTGCATTTTTCCGCACTATCTGTTCCGTAATGTGAATGCCTCGCTCTGCGAGTGACCATCTCCAACCGCCGAGTGAGCCGTTCCTGTCTACGTGGAGACGCGGGGCCACCCACTTATCTCTGACTATTTGCTAAATCGCGATTGCCCAGCTCCGCCTATGCACAGGAATATGGCCACGGTCGGCCATCTTTTTGGTAGAGTTATATTATCTCTAGCCATCACAGTCATATGGCGGACCGCACTGTGGCGGCAGGCTGCCATAAAACTAGCCGTGGGTTTAGTCTACTGTACCGTGAATGAAATTTTGTGCTTGATTGAAGTTGCTCGACAAAGCAGATTCTTGAAACTCGGCGGATGCGACAGAGGAAGGTCGACTACGCCGTCATGCTGTGCGGCGCGCTGTTCAAATCGCCCCGATAGCGAAAAGACAAGAATTTATAATCGGTAAGAATTCAATGTTTTGTGGCTATCCTGGCGCGCAGAGGTATACGTTCAGTGAAAAATATTTGTTTGTTCCAAAGGCTTCCACGAAGTCGCCCCGCGACCCTTCAGCTGTGGGTGGAAAAGGTGTACCCTATTTAACGTGAGGAAGGATGCGTCACCATGCTACTATGGACTGGCTAGACATAACATAACTTTACCAAAAAGATGGCCGACCGCGGTCGCATTCGCGGAGTGGGCAAACGCGATCCAGCAAATAGTAAGGGAGACCAATGGGGCCACCAAACAAAGTCCGCCATTCATATCCCTCGTGCACGCAAACACTCCCATTTATATCCGTGAAAGCGGGTCTTTTTAATATTATAGTGGTGAAACACACAGTGGCCCAAGTGTGGTTTGCACGTTTGGACTTAGGGCAGAAGTCGCAACGAGTAAAACGAGTAGACTTTCCTATATGTAAAGCATTTTTTTAGATTGTTCACGCGGCTGAGGCTGTGACCACGGTTGATTCAGAGGTATTTTCGAGTCCCCGCCTCATACCAAGGCTCTATACCTACAGGAAAGCATGCACGACGTTATCGTCCCTTGTGGGTGTTGAAAGAGCAGTGGAATCGGTCTTGAATTAAATCGCTGAAGAAAAGTGCACCAACGTTGTGAGCTGCCTTCTAATAGACAGCGTGGCTCGCATAAAGCCTCGCAGTCAACCCATTACCGGTCCCAGGCTGCACCCCTCATGGTACCATGCAACCTGCATAAGATTTCCGGTTGGGATTCCGTCCCGATTGTAATGCTCCGCGCGTTGGTATACGTGAAAGAGGGAGGTTCGAGAGCAGCAACTGGACAGTGTGGTTAGACTACGCCAGCTAGAAGACGAGGCCAGCGGTTCGGAGATCCACGCACGATGACGTCACACGCAGGCCTTGTCTTCTAGCGGGTTTGGATCGCCCTTCGGGGGCTATGGTGTCTTGTGAGCGGTGTCCGTTGCACGTCTTCCTCCGAAGTGGGCCCAGAGGGCGAGGTGAGCGCGTGTCCTTGGAGCCGTCCCGCGAGCACTAACCCCGTGCCCCCCGCTAACACGCGACCCGCAGCAGCAACGGTTCTTCTGCCGACGACCCCGACGGCATCGCCGCACCGTCTTCGTCCCCATCGGGCACGACGACGAGGCAGGCGGCTTCGTTGTCCCCCGGCAGCTCACCGCGCCAGGGCAGGGCGTCTGCGGCCTCTTGCGCCGGCAGCAGCTCGCTCTACGACGACGACGAAGAGGCGGCGGCGCGCAGCGAGACCATCCCCCTGCGAGCTCTGCGCCGCTCGCGGTCGGCGCGCGAGGCGTCGCAGGACAACCTGCCCAGGGCCTTCAAGAGCGTCTTCAGACCCGAATTCTACTTCCGACCCCAGTAGGTGCAGCCCCGCCTTCTTCCCTGCCTGTCCCCTCGCTCCCTCGCCAATCGTTTTTTTTTTTTTTTATTATTATTTACAATTAGTGCTTACGAAAGCACGATGAGGCATTCGCACGGAATTTAAAAAGACCTGCGTCATGGAAGTTTTTGGAAGGATAAAAGCCACAACGGGAATGTTGTAAAATGGCTTTGGGTCCGTCGCCCTCTGGCAGTCTTTCCAAAGCTGAAAACTCTAGCGAAAAACGCCGAGTCAGTGAACTGTGCAGACATTCGAGGCTTGTGATATTCCGAAGGAAAGAGCCACCGCACCTGCCCAGAGCGCCTTCCACACCTCAGTACACAAAAATGGCAGCGCGCCGAAGGCGATCTCTGGAATAGTACGGGGGACTCCAGCGAAATCGATGGCCCCTCGAGGCTAGAACAGAAAGTTGTGGCGGATGGTTCGCTCGCCAGCATTCTCAGGCAAATCATAATTTCACAGCACTGTAAGGACGAGGCCGTGGAAGTAGGTTCGTAAGCACGGGACAAAAATCACCGATAGTTCGTCCTCGGGGTTTCGGACGGGTCGCACGCGCTTCCTTGCCGGAAATGTCTCGCGCGTATTTTCAGGAGCTTCTCTACGTGTCTTTAAACAGTCCTATAGCCATTGCGTTCCATTCACCCGCCGCCAGACCTTTCACAAAACCTCGCCTCTATTTTGGCAAGTAAGAAAACTCGGAGTTCTTCCGACATGTTCCCCTCCCGATATCAGTCCGCAGTCAATAACATTGCAGCAGAAACCGCGAAAGAAGAAAAAAGAGATCGAGCAGGAGGCAAACGGGATGGGCATGAGGGATAGCACCCCGCGTTTCACTTACTTGTCAATGCCGCCATTATTTAATGGCGTGCGTTCATTGTTCTTCCAAGCTTAATCGGGAGCATTTTCCAAGCGGCGTTCCTAAGACCATTTTCGTGCCACGCCTTCTATTTCCCGCTTTGTCCCCTAGTTGTGTAAGGTTGACAGCGATGTCCTAGAGTCGATTCATCTGCGCGTGAATCGTTCCCTCCGAATCACTTTCATTTCGACAGAAAGTAGAGCTGGTGTACTTCAAAGTCTGGAATCCCTGGCAGCCGAAGAGTAAATATATACCTTGGAGCACTGTCCAAGTCCGGGATAGACGCACCCATATGCATGAGAGACTTCAAGGTTTGAGACTCCGCAGGGTTGCGGCTCGCGCAGCCTACGCTTGTCAGGGCAAGCCGGCGTACGACACAGAGACTTGGCGGACGTCACTACTCTCTCTATGCGCGCTGTTTGATTGGCCTCTTTGGCTCGTCGTAGCATCGGCTGCGCTCTGACTTTTGGTGAGACGAAGCAGAGCTGCAATGGGATTCAGTCTCTCTGAATCCACATTTTCTTCAACGTACGAAAGACCTTCGCATGATGTTAGCTCTTCCAATATATAATATCAATCATATTTGAGCATGCGCATGAAAGACTAGCTAAGATATGGGCATGACTAACTCTAATCAAAGCCTGCTTGCTGAACTAAAATAAACTGCAAGCAAGATGCCGGTTTTACGGGGGCTTGTGTTTAAATTTTGGCTTTTATGACATCGAAATTGCGTCCATTTATACGTGGCATTACGTTAGTCATGTAACGTTTACGACACGGACGGCTTCTCTTAAGAGCGGTCCTTCTGAAAAACTATACTGTATTCAAAACCTCGCGGTTCCCAGTACACAATAAATTGAAGCAAACCATCGTACGAACAGTAGCCGAGCAACATTGCGTAGCCTGGCAGGCAAATGATTCTTTTATAATGTCAACCCACGCAAAGCAAATAATTTTAATTTTTCGAATGTAACATCTGAGTATACAACTTTCAAAAGTTCGAAGCTTATAAACTCATAGAAAAACCGTCAGTTTACCCTTCATTGACAGAACTTAGTTCTCATGTCGATGTTTCATTTTGATTGACGTGCGCACTTTCTAATCAATTTTGAAGTTCTGTCAGTAGAAGACAAAGCTATGAAACAGATGAGCTGGTTAACGTGTGTGTGTGTCCTTTTGTCTTCTTGTCGTCCGTTCGTCTCCGGTTTAGCATTACTCTCTGTCAGTACCCCTGTCGCAATGTGCCATGTGTTACAGTATCAGCAAATACAATTTTTCATTTTCCAAATGCAAAATTAAAACTGTACATGCGGTGTTTGAACATGTCACATGGCATTTTAATTGGTCGCACCCTCTGTTCGATCACAGATATTGGCTATCGAAACGGAACGCTCTTGTTGACGAAAAAAAAGAACAACATAAAAAAGTATTAGAAAGGCAAAGCGAGGGTTGTAACTCGGTGACAATTCAAGTTCCTCCGTGCATGACAAAAAAAAAAAACAAAAAAAAAAAGAAACCATATAACTATAGGTATAACTTGAAAGCTAAATTTGTGGTGTGAATGTCCTCACGCTAACCGCCTGGAGCGCTCAGCTTGGTTTTGCGTGCAAGAAGTGTTGCGGTTGCATGGCTCAAACCTCCCGAGTGTCGTGGCGTCCGGAGTGGTGTGCTGTGTGCCAGCTAACCTCCCCCCCCCCCCCCCCCCTCCTCCCGCGTAACCAAGCACGAGTGCCGACGACGACGACGAAAGCTACGGTGGCGGCGCGGCTCGGGCCCCCACGCCGCCCCCTCGGCGCGGCCTGGTCGGGGCGGTGCGCACAGGCAGCTTCCGACTGCCATGCCTGAGCAAGCAGGACAGCCACGAGCGGCCCATCCTGAGCTGCAGCTCGAGCTCGCACGAGACGCCGCCGCCGGGACCCTCTACGAGGCGCGCCCTGGCCATGCACAGGATCGCGGCGTCGCTGCGCCAGGCGCCGCTGCCGGCCATGGCCGTCGCCGGCATGGTGGCAGCACCGGCGAGTCCCGCCGCGATCCGAGGAGGCAGTCCAGGACGCTTCCTGCCCACACACAGGGCATCCTACCACGGTGAGTAGTACGCTCTGCTTCAACTTAACCGCAGCCAACGATTGGCGGACGGAAGAGGAACACAAATATTTCAATGGGGATTAAATTATATACGAGGAATAATTCGCGGATGGAGATTAAAAGAATTGGTACAACGCCCTACTGTTCGCGAGCTCAGTGTGAACGCTCTGCTCGTCTAAGCAGTTCTATAGCAGGAGTGATGTGTACTGAAGCGTCTGTAGCCCGTAGTTTGCTCTAGTGGCAACCCCCGGGACCCGGCGCTGCGCACTCCGTATTCAATATTTAGTGGGAGAATTCGGAGAGGGTTTGAAAGTGAGCGGAAATTTAACAAATATGTGTGGCACGTAATGTTTTCGCTAAAATAAGGGGAAGGGAGGGGGAAATTGAAATGATGTATAATTACCGTAAAATCCCGAATGAACGCCCACTCCCGAGAAATCGCCCACCTCATATTTTCCCCCTCGGGTGTGCGAAAATCTGAACATTTATATGCCAGTTCAGGTTTTTAAGCGAAATATAGCTGGGACATGCCTTAAACTTTTACCTTAGAATTGTGTTTTATTTTTTTTTTTTATGATACTCTAGCCCCAAGCACATCCTGTGTGAAAGCTCTGCGTGTCACGAGATATCAGCCCCATTTATACCGTTGTTCTTGTACGTCGCAACGCTGTCCACGTCGTCCTCGGAAGTCTCGTTGGCACGCTGTATTTCCGCTGCAGGATCGTCGAGGGGCAGCCCGGGACTGGACGCCAACCACCTGGTCAGTCCCATGGGTGGCCGTCGCCTCCAGGAACCCCTGGGCGTGTTCATTGGCAGCGCCGAGAACCTCGTCGGACGGGTGCGTTAGCCGTGCGCAATTTGGATACCAAAGCGTGTACTCTAGACTAGCGCTTTGTTTACAAGCAAGCCCGCATTTGCCCACATCAGGTGTTGGCACTTAACATCCACAGAAACCAAATTTGTGTGAGGTTAAGCGTCTGCCACCGCACTGGCGTGGCGCCAGAGCCCGTTGAGTGTTGGTGTTAGTATACATTCCCTATCATACTTCCACAGGTGGTATCTTTGGGGGGTGTACCGATTTTGAGACTGTTAGTCAACCAATTCCGCGGTATCCTGGAGGAATTCGTTCGGGTTGCACGGTCAGCGGTTTTGCGATAAGTGTTCAAATTTCATTGGATTCTCGAGTGGTTCCCGAGACACAACACCCCCTAGGGGCACGTGCTCACATGCAGGAGAAGTTGCACGTCTTTGTGGTGGTGGAGCGAGCTGCGCGAGTGCTATGTCCCTCTCCTTTCGCCTTGCCGGGCACTCCCAGAGCAGGTGGCGCAGGGTGGCGAGATGCGCTGAGGACTGGGTGTTAATGGAAGTATCGGGGATTAGCCCGGCGGTTTGATTGGCTTGAGGTGGCACCGACAGGCCCCACAGACGTCAAGAGGCGGGTCTTCAACTCACTCTTGGCTTACGTGAGGACGGCCGGTCTGGCCGGCCTTCTGTAAGCCCTCTTCCCCTCCCCCCTTGCACCCCCTCTCCCTTTCCTGCATCCTCCTACCCTTCCCCTTCACGACAAGGCATGAAACCGGTCGCGTCGTACCCCTTCTAAATATGAATAAAACGTATCCAATAACAACAACACGTCTTTCTGCTCCCGCTCGCTGCCAATGAGGAATTAAAATTTGTCTCTCAGGAACGCCACTCACATCAAGACAAGTGCCTTAAAACAGAGGCGACGGTAGGCATCCGATTGAAATGTTCTGCCGAGCTGCTGCGGTCTTTGCTGGAATTGCGTATCTACCAATGCCATAAAATAGTTACGGGGGATGCGCCCGTCTTGTTCTAAATTCTATTTAACAGGCTGCCAGTGCACTTCAGTAACACCTCGCACGTAACTACCGAGATCCTGTATCGTGAGCTATCAGTGCTTTTAGCAGACCCTGGACGCACACGTGTTTCTTGAGACGTCCAAATTATATATTCAACCGTTCCTAACATGGTACAAGTGCCGTCAAGGGAGCTATGTTGAAATATCATGATGGTGCCCGTCCGCTGCAAAACAATCCGTGCGGTCCTTTCAGGTGCTCCACGAGCAGGGTCTGGGCAAGTACTGCGACGCGGACTTTGTCCGCGCCACGCAGCGGGAACTGGCCGAGGCGTTCAACCTGACCCAGGAAGAGATGGACCGTGCCGCCCACGAAATCCTCCAGGCCGAACGCCGGCGCAGCCTCCCCTACCTGCACAGCTCCAGCTCGGACGGCCTGCACCTGGACACCGGCAACACCAACGCCGACCCGCCCCAGCAGCAGGACACCACGACGCCCGCGACGACCACGACACCCCCACCGCAACGCACACAAAACGGAAAGACAGGAGGCCTAAAGGACACCTCCTTATAGCGACGGCGAGAACTATTTCCCATCCCTGGATTTCGCTGACAGAAGTATTCGCTCGCGATGCTCCCCCGTCTCACTACAGGAAAATCTTCGCTACCGTACGGGAGATGCTCCTGGTGACGGCGACACTTGCCCGGATTCATCCGGTAGAAGACCTGGCTGTCGGTGCTTCGCCGTCTTACCAAATGAAGATTGAAGTCTGCAGCACGCGAGGAGACGCGGCGTCATGGCTGCTTTTTCCGGCTGCATGTCATCAGCTGAGGGCCTTCAGACGACTTGTTATTTTAAGCGCAGGCGTTCGTCAAGAAGCTCCGGCGAAAAAATCCCACGACAAGCTCCGTTTTAGCTGGACTATTTTCACTGGTCGACAACGCTGTTTTCGGACGGAGGAAGCAAACTCGAAAGCGTTCGAGCGCAGAACCTTGTTAGAGTTTGGTCTAGGCTCAAACATTGTATTTTGGAGCTCTATCTCTTTCTTCACTTCCACTCGCGGCTGCTTCTCTAGCTGTGTGTACATAGCTGTACAGAACTCTAGCGCGTTCCCTGCGGCGCGCGCCTTGGTCCATCTCCCCCTTGCGCCGTCGTGACGCTCTCTCAGTGCCTTCTCAAGAAATGCGGAACGCGTTGTGATGCATTTGGATAGCGGTCCTCGCGGTGTCAAGCGACCCGCCGGCCCGGAGCGGCCTGCACCGCGAGGGACACACCCAGGAGCCAGGTTTCTCGAGCAGAGAAGCACCCCAGGCCTCCAGGGCGGCAGCCAAGAGTTTGGTAAGAAACACTCTCTACAGCATTCGAAATGCAGGTTCCCCCACTCTCTATTCGATCCCTCACTATTTTAGTCGGTACAGTCAGTGTTGTATGCAATGGCATTCCAATGCACGATGCTCTTAGCACGCGTTCCTTTGAGGAGGAACGCTGCCGTTTTATCTTTCCTCGGTGCAATGGGGACTCGTTACGTTTTTGAGGGAACGGCACGATGAATGGCGTTCTTTTTTTCTTTATGTATCGGCAGTTTTACTCGAAATTAGTAGGTATTTAGACATTTTATTATTGATTATTTCAGCATCCGGCTTTAAAGAATAAGGAAATGTTCGAGAGATGGTCGAAAATGGCTGGAACAAAAGTAATCGTGGTGACTCGACACGTCGTTCAATGTGGATAGTTTCATTTGCCTGCTTTAGTTTTTCTAAGGATTATTCCGTACAACATTAAATTGAAATACTCAAATGTACAGTTAGTGTAACGGCACGTTCCAATCTTAAAAATGTAACGAGGACGCGTTCCAAAATTGAAAAGGGACGAGGAACGAGCTTTCGTTCCTGCTTTGAAGGGACGTGTCCACCACCTGTGCTATGCCTTTCGTTCTAATCGCGTATCTGCGCTTGCTTGAGTGGGGGATGCCGAAAACGAATCATCGTAAGATCTGCAAGGGACGTATTCTGACCACCTCTGGTGTTACAACCCAGCCCATTACTTTCTCCTGTGTCATGTTTATAAAAGGAAAACCAACAGAAAATGTGGACCCCTCAGAAACCGTCTAACCCTGGAAAACTACGAGTATGAAATAGTTGACTGCATTTAGGCGTTTCCTATACTCTGTTGTAGGTTAAGAAAATCATGCTAAGTTCCCCTCGCAAAGCCGCTCACTCTCCCCACTTTAACAGCGCGAACGCTCGAATGAACGTGAGTTTACACGCCTGTTCCGAACATCCTCTCTTGCCTCCTCTAAAGCGTTCGCTTTGCTAAAGTGGAAAGAGTGGGGGGCTTTGCGAGAACTTATCCTCCTTTCCTTAATCTATAACAGAGTATAATTAGAAATCCTTCTACTGTGCATGAAATTTCTACTTCCCATTCCAAGAAGCAGCTGCATACGAGCGAGCAACATACCTCTCCTCCGTGTTAGTAAATCTAGGTGCTGAATGTAATATAGTCTTTCGTTGACAATTAAAAGCTATTTGAAACACGCCATGGTAGTTTCCCATAGTGGGAGCTTTTGGACGATGCGACGTAGCACTGGTCTCATCATCAACCGCTTTCCTAACTCCAATGACGATGATGATAATGTCTGCGCTCCCACACATTTTTTTTTTTTTTTGAAAACTCTTGGTCCGTGTGAAACGGCAGACATTTGGCGGCATCTGAGTAACTACGGGCGCCCGTCTCTTTCTTTTACTCGCAGGTGCATTTGAAGATGGTGAAGCCGCCTGGCTTCTGTGGAGAGACTTTCCTTTTCTTTGCCCGGTTCTCGGCATCTCATGTACGACTTTTATTGGCATAGGTCATCGTTGTTGAAGTACGCCTTTGGTTAGATGCGTTTTAGACCTTATCATATACTATAGGGGCGCCGCATCGAGGTGCCCCGTTCACGGTGTACTTTGAATTTTGCGCTTTAGGTGTACATTATCGAAGCGGCGATCATGTCGCCTGCACGGGCATTTCCCCCGTTTTGGTGTGGACAAGCCGCACTGGACCGGATGACGCTGCGGGAATCAGCGCCACTCGGCAGACCTTTGTCATGGCGTAGCATTGTTGCCTGTCCCGTTCTCGGGCCGATCCGGGTGCGCCTTGTGCTCTTCAGTGAAACTCACGATACAATCGTCCTAATCAATTCAAAACGAGCGGTAAAACGACTTATTCGGCAGCAGCAAGTGACGCGGTGTAGAGCCCGTGGCTCTTCCAAACCTCCCAGGAGGTTCAGCGTCACGGTCCCTTGTCTGCTGCCCGTAGCGCCGAAGGCCAGTGCGGCTTGTCCCCTTGCGCCGCCGAATGATCGGCTTGCGTTTTTGGGCAACATTGCCATCGGCACCCTGTGGACCATAGTGCTGTTGTCTTGTCCGAGGCTCCAAACGTGGCGCTCGTGACGGTGCCGCGCAGCCCAGTGGCGTAGATATGCATGCGAAACTTTCATTAGCGCCAGCTTTGACTTAGCGTTGTTTTAACGGATTTGGCGGCGTTTTTTCAAAGTGCCTGTATCGAACTGTACCCGTTGGGCATTTGTCCCCTTTTTGCACTTTTTAAAACGTTGTGATACACGGAGCCTCTCGGGCGCTGCTTTGTCCAGGTCCGGTCTCACACAAAAGGGGTAGCCAGCCTGGTTGCTGATTGGTCGACGGAATGCGAGGAGCCGTCATATTTTAAAAGCCTCTTGTTAATTAGAAGAAGAAAAAAAAAGAAGGCCCCTAGCGGATCCCGACAAATATTTTACGAGGCTCAGAACGGTTCGTAGATAAGCATGTTCACGCTTCGGGTTTAGGCCAAGCTTTGCGGTATTGTCGAGATCGGTGATTCAACACTAGGGCCACTGAATGTTCGCAGAATGCCGCCACTCTCAAGCATCGATTTGCCGCGGTGCGATGGCGCGCCACCATCGAATTGGCCTCGATCCTTACGCTGCTTTTTAGTGCCCCTTTTGCTCAGATCTCGGCGAGTTGCAGGTTGTTCGACATCCATCCATAGCAAGAATGATGTGTGTGGCAGTGAGCTCAGCAAAGCTTGCGGAGAGACACGACCAATTACGCGGGGGCAGCTTATCCGCCAAAGCACAGAAAGGCAGCCCTTTTGAGGGTTCCGGGCATCGAGCTATTCCGAAGGCGCTCACCCTCGCTGACCCCCTAGTGGAAGTTATCTGGCGTCAAAATGGCCGCCCCACGGGTGAGCCTCGTGAAAATTTGATCCGGGGACTCAGTCAGTCATTGGCTCTGGGAGGTACTCTGAGAGCATTCGGTGGTTCCAAGCTCTCGACACGAGACTCTAGCCTTAGGCGCGTTTTGTACTGCGGCCTCGCGGTCGAAGCTACTTGGGGGCGCCGCTTTTCGGGGCTCTTGGGAGCCGGTTAGCTGCCCGGCTTTGCAGCGCGCGCTTAGTTTGGGCCACGGAGGCTGATGCGTGTGCCAAAGCTGCTGCGGCCTCTGCGCACCCTTTTTGTTTCATTGTTCGCACTCCGCTTCTGTACACATCTTCGCTGGTGCTGTGTGACGCGCAACGGGGCAGCTTCACGACACAAAGCTCAAGTCAAGCGCATTTTCATCGACGCCAGTGACGGCTCGTCGTAGCCCTCGTCGTTTGCGCATCTCCCGCCGATGAAAACCCTCCAAATTTGAGACGGCAAGCGACTGTTGTTTGGCGTCGATAGAAATGCGCCGTACGCATCGTGCATTTCACGTACATTAGCTCTAGTATTTGATATAAAAAAATAATACAAAGAAAGAAACGCCGTTACCGTAGGCATTTACTCACTACCCGCTGTTGATGGAAACTGCAGATGTAAGCACTGACTCACAAACCCCGCATGCAAAGAGTGAGAGAGAGGTTTCGTTGGAGTTGTTTTTTCTTTCCCATTGTCAGCAAACGTTCATCTGCAGTGAAACAAGGTGTGTGCAATCTTCACATGCGACTGTTTTTAGGCGAACGTAGAACAACACACGGACAATCAATGTTTTCAAGTTTTAACGCCGCTATAAACATTTGGGAGGTTAATCAACATCCTGTTGTTTTTCCCATCAGAGTCTTTAATAAAATCTTTGTAAATTCTCAGGTAAAGGGACAATTAGAAAATCTGGTGGCAGTATTTAAGTACTGCTTAAAGTAAAACTAGTGTGACAAAAAAAAAAAGTGCGGTTTGTGGCACGAAAAATTCAAGAGACCCTGCCCCATTAGCAGCCGCAGAAATAAGCGAGAGTTCACCTATTCTGCGACGACCAAGGTACCCGGGATGCACACTTGCGCCACTGGCATGATTGAGAAGAAACGTGATTACGCTCGATGTATTTTGATACCCGTTGATGATTTCTTGACGGCGAAATAATTTTACTGCCTCTGGCTATCGAAAACCGCGGCAGTAAGCGGTGGTCATAACTGTCATAAAACGCCACCAGCGAAAAGCCAAAAAAGGATGGGTGTGAGTCTAGAAGAAGACAAAATGCTCGCTTTTATAAGAAGATGGCGAAGTTGCATATTTTCTTTAACATCGTCGAGCACTCGCATTATATCATTCAGTGTCCTGCAGTTACACGACGCTATTTGCGGGGTTTCCTTGCTGTTTCTTGTGCTTTTGAACGGGTGACCTGTTGCTTTGCCCATTTTCTCTGTCTGGTTTGTGTGCCGTGGGCCGAGAGCCTTGCTTGCAGACCACGCGCAATCATTCACGGCTGAGCAGTAACAACTCACTCTACGATGTACTACCATGTTATACGAAGACGTATGACCGTCGCGTCACACCTCTATACACCACGGTAGATTGGAGGACTGCCCAAACGGCACTCGCATATGTAAGTATTAGGAATTATTGCAACACTCTCAATGTCAACTATCTTTCTCTAGATTATTGCCTTCTTGTATTTACTTTGTGATCGACGCTTGAAGACGCTCACGTCATGGACCGAGTGACCATTGTATTTGTTTTCACAACTAAAGGTTCTGCTGAAAATCCATCTCGTGTTTGTCTTGAATGATCTTGCCCAACCATAGAAGTGGAACCTTTCCCAACAGGCGCTCTCGGATTAAATGGTTTAGATATTTCGGGGCGCCCCGTCCTTATGCAGAAAGGAGGAATCTGATGAATCAGGTATGAAGCAGGCAAAACAGTAAGGTAAGAGAAAGGTACTGTTAGGCTCCAGCCTGCCCCGGTGCTCAGTGAAGTTTTCTTCATGCACGTAGACCGATCAGTGAAGTCCCGACTGGGGGCTTTCGCTCAGAAAGCCGAGTATACCGATACGTAGATGATTACCTAGTTATTCACTCGACCTCCATCTCTTAACGGGCCATTTGTGCAGCGTTCAAATCCTGTTCGTCGGGTCCCAAGCTTACGAGCGAAGAGCTAACGGTTAAGGGACTGCAGTATCTGGATTTAAGACTTCATCTTAAACCTGTGCTGGAGTTTCCAGCAACGATTTAAAAAAAAAAAAACGGTTTTTCCTTTCTGCAGCAACCACTCTCAGTCAGTAAAGCTTGGAATTATTTTAAACCCGTTCGCATCTTCTCGTTCAAGATCGTGTCTCCACCTCTCATCAGCAAGAGTTCAACGTCAGCATGACCGACTGCTCCAAGCCGGGTACCCATCAGACCTCCTCCGTACTACACTTCGGCGTCTCATCAGAGCGCCCAACAGTCCTTCATCTAACAGCAAAGGACACGTACACACGGGCCCGTCATGAATTTCATACGTGCATAGCCCTTTAATAATCAAGGTATAAAATCAAAACAAGAAAAATGAGCAAGATTCTTTTTTTTTTTTTTAATTGCAAAGCACAAAAGAGTCATAAAACACATTGAACAATTTAAACAATTAATTTGCTGCCAAGTTTCTCGTCTGTTTCTCCCTGGATACACTGTCCACTGTGGGCGTCCACATCTACTTGGAGTGGAATGCTCGGAAACAGTTCCTGTTTTCATAGAAACACAGCAGCGCGCCGCACTTTACGGAGATTTCATTTCATTTCATTTCATTTATTATACTCTCAGGGCCCGAAGGCATTACAGAGAGGAGTGGAATTGCATACATCAATATAAGGTAAACAATAAAAACAAAACGCAAAAAAAACAAGGTACAGAATCGCTATGGAACATTATTAAGGACATTAGTTATGGAGGTTTTAAAATCAGCAGCGTCAGCAAGTGAGACTACGGATGCGGGAAGGCGGTTCCAGTCGGCGAAGGTCAGATGTAGGAAGGAGGCATAAAAGGTGGAAGTGATGCAGTAGGGGATTCCTACTTTTAGTGGATGATCGGTGCGCGGCGATATGTATGATGGTTCTGAAAATAATGAGGCTCGAAGTGCTGGGTTAGAGTGATAAATTTTGTGAAATAAGCAGAGGCGAGCTATTTTTCTATGAAAGGAGAGGTTGGGCAATTGTAGAGACGCTTTCATGGAGGTGACGCTGGCTGTACGGTGATAGTTAGAAAGTATAAAACGTGCGGAGCGATTTCGGATGAATTCAATGGATGATGCTAGGGATACGCCAGTGTTCTAGATAGAGCTTGCATACTCAAGTTTGGTGCGCACTAAAGTTTTATATAGGAGAAGTTTAAGTGAAACAGGGGGCAAGGGAAAAGTTTCTTCTGAAATAGCCTAATAAGCGATTAGCGTTGTTAGTGATATATTCGACACGGATGTTACAGGAGAGATCGTTAGTTATATGAACACCGAGATATTTATAGGTTGACACAGAAAGCAAGGTGGAGTTATTAATACAGTAGGAGGGACAAGTGTTATTTTGACGGGACCCTCTCATAGATTTACATTTAAAGGTGTTAAGTTCCATAAGCCAATTATCGCACCAGCGGGTGACGTTGTTAATATCGGTCTGAAGAGCAGATATATCAGAGTCGTTAATGATTTCCTTATAAATTACACAGTCATCAGCGAATAGGCTAATAGAAGAGGATACATGCGTAGAAAGATCGTTAATATATATAAGAAATAGAAGTGGACCTAATACGAAACCTTGTGGGACACCGGACTTGACAGGTGAAGTTGAAGAATCAGTTCCGTTAGCGTGAACAAATTGGTAACGGTCGAATAGAAACGATTCTATCCAAGCGATCATATGAAGATCTATGTTAAGTTTACGGAGTTTATGAAGAAGCAGCGCGTGAGGAACCTTGTCGAAAGCTTTTGAGAAATCAAGAAATATGCAGTCAGTCCTGGAACCCCGGTCAAGTGTTACGTGAAGGCCATGAGTAAAGGTAAGGAGTTGAGTTTCACATGAATAAGACCTTCGAAATCCATGTTGCGCTGACTTAAAAAAGGAGTTTGAGTCTAGAAAATTGAAAATGTTAGTGCAAATGATCGGCTCAAGGATTTTAGAAGGAATGCTCGTTAAAGAAATGGGACGAAAGTTTAAAGGGTTATGCTTATCGCCACCTTTGTGGAGAGGGATCACCTTCTCTACCTTCCAATCTTTTGGCAATTCTTGTTCGAGTGATTGCGAAAATAATTTAGACAAGATTACCGTGCATGAAAAAGATCCAACAAACACATCATTTAACAAAAAAGAACACACTTGGCACCTCCTCTCCATGGGTGTCCCGAAGCACTATGCCAGTACTAGAAGGAGAGTTAATAACTTTCCAAAGTTTACGCGGATTGTTAAGCAACATTGACGGCAGCGTATTGTTAAAGTAATGTAATTTTGCCTCTTCGACTGCTTTCTTATATACGTTAGGTGCAACATGGTAGGCCTCCCAGCGTTGTACATTGCCCGATAGCTTTGCAGTGCGAAAGAATCGTTTCTTTTTATTTGACAGCTTTTTCAATGTCACGCTGTACCATGGAGATTCTGGTGAAGAAGATACCACGCGAAGGGGAACGTGGGTGTTCATGAGTGACACAACTTTTTCTTTAAATAAACACCAGGGTAGCTAAACTCGTGGAGAAAAACATTCTTCGCTTTTTGACGTAGCGGGTGGAGTGACCAAAAGAACGCCGCAAAGTTTCCTCCTCCCTGCGCGCGCTCAACTTCGCAACTTTTGACGAAAAATCCCCCGCGATCCCTAGGCGGTGCACGAGAGCACGAGACAGCGCGGGGAGGCGAGCGTTCACGCCGCTCGCTGTACGTCGTCTTTGGGCTCTCTAGCGCCGACAATCCCGTCATGCCTCGCCCAGGCGAGGAGCGAGAGCAGACGACGAGAGTTCGTCTGCTACGATGAGGCATTCGCACAGCGGAACTGAAAGAAAAAGTTGGTTTTCTGCTCGAAATCGCGTCCCGCGGGCCACAAACTCAAACGCGAGCTTGAACTGTAAGCGTCTGATATTTCATGAAGGGAGGAATCGACGGCCCGTCTTTTATTTGCGAAATTTGAGTCGTTTTGTAGCCGTACAGACGCTGAAACCTACCAGTGTGTAATGAAAGGCCCAGGACAACCACAGGGGCCGCGAGATCTAGCATCATTTGTGTATGGGTGAAAAGTGCAACATTTTTCGACAAAGCTCCCACAGCAGAAACCTGCGACGCATTCACTCAGCGTCCGGGAAGGCTAAACATGGAGACGTTGCCCGAGACTCAAGCAAAGTCATATTTGAACGGCAGCTATTTCGCCCCGTCATATTTTGTTTTGAGAAAGCTCTCGTTCTCAATGCCAGGGAAATAAAAAGTCTTACGAAACGTATTGCTAGCTGTTCCAAAGAACTAGATATAAGCCGTATCCTTTCAGTGGTTCACTCATAATATTATGCTTAAAACGAAGCAAGCTCTTGCGCGTACAGTGCCATCAATTTCCTCAAGCGTAAGCTGTTTTGTAGTCAACTGGTTTCGGAAACTTACGCCGTCTGTAGATATCTCTGACAGCCAAGTTGCTTAAGTGGAAGTCATCGCAAATGTAAGTTCCACGTTGCAGCAACCAACGTTTAAACGATGGCAGCGACCGCACTCTCGCATTCCCACTCATCACCCTCCCTTCCAGATATTTCGGACTGTTAAAGAAAACAATACGGGGAAAGAGGGCGTGGTCGAGCTAATTTTAATCTGAAATTATTTATGCATATGTATAGCTACTGTCGCTCTTCACTGCATAAAAGATTGCGTAGATGGTCATTGTTAGAAACTCGTTGTCAGAAGGCACTACTCGTCACATGCTTAGTGGTTCGGAAGTTCAAAGCTATGTCTTTTCAACCTAAATACCTGTGCCAATAGTAAAAAAAAATAAATAAATAAATGCGGAAATAAAAAGCTGGAAAAAAAAAAAAACTATCAAGAATTCACCGGAAGTGTTGTATTCTTGCATATTCAGAGGTTCAAAACTTCATTAAAATCATCTGGTGGGCTAGTTGGCTAAACATAATGAGAAAATTAGCGCAAATACAAGGAAGGAAGAACGTTGGGACAGGAAAGAGCGCTCTTTCCTGTCCCAACGTTCTTCCTTCCTTGTATTTGCGCTAATTTTCTCATTATGTTCAAAACTTCGAAACAAGTTTCATTTACCAAAATGTGTACGGGCTAAAAGAAATACTTCCCAGGAACGTGAAGCGAAAAAAAAAAAAAAAAGTTTTCTTTTAATGACGTGCTGAACTTGAACACTATTAGAAATCTTCTCCTATGAGTTAATTACGTGAAAAAAACAATAAATACATTATTTTGCATTCTGCAGATGGCAATGATATGTACTGTCCGCGGTGTTAATTTAAATGCGATACCTCAAACTTAGACGAAAATAAATATCAAGTTTAGGGCATAATTGCATGTAGATACATGTTTGGACATTTCTTCAAAGCTCACGTTGAATAACAATAATCACATCTTAAGACGGCACTTACCTAGGCTATACATCGATCATTCTTAAAGAAGTATAACATCTCTACCATAAATAGCTTCGGCTACAGCGCGCTTCAAATCTGGCACAAACGATAATCGTCAAAAACCCGTCGTCCTTCCTCGCCCCTTCGGGAATTTATTTCTTTAAAACTAAGCATGCCAGAACATTGAAACAAACGGCATTGTCTTTCGTAAGGAACGCAGCACCGCGTGTAAAAGTTCGAGAAGAAAAAATTACGAATGTACCTCGCTACTTGAATTCAAATGAAACCGTCCGGCGGTCTTTCGAAGTTCGACGAACGTCGAACTTTTACCCTAAAAGTTCGAAGTTCGTCGAACTTCTGACTTTTCAGGATTCGAAAGTTTGAAACTTTTCGAATTCCCTTGATAAATAAGTTCGAAAGTTCGAAATTCATCGAATTTTTTGGTCAGTCAAGTTCGAAAGTTCGACAAGCATCGAACTTTGCAGCGCAATAAGTTCGAAAGTTCGAAAAAGATCGAATTTTTTAGCGTAATAAGTTCGACGGTTCGAAAAGCGTCGTACTTCTTAGCTTAGCAAGTTCGAAAATTCGACTTCGGTCGAATTTTACGATGTAGACAATTCGAAAAATCGAAATCTTTCGATTCTTTCGAACCGCTGGAATCGATCATCGAAACTTCGATTCGAAAAAAGTTCGCGGCATCCCTAAAGACAATCTCTTTCATGTGTTTACATCGCGTGCCGATGAAACGATCTGTCGATGACACGTCGTTCGATGAACTGATTTGACCGCCAATGAGTGACGACTGCCAGTAGAATTTCGGGGAAATAATTCTGCCGGCTGCCGGGAGACTCGACCCTACCCAAGAATTACCCTGGTTCTTGTTTGTTTTCCAACATTCTGAATTGCATACCAGCTTATTAGTACCTCTTCGGATATTACAGAAAAAAAAAAAAAAAAAGCGATGGCAGCCGCAAAAACTCTGACAGCCCGGTTCACAGTCATGTGGGAGACTGACAGGTGCTCGTCGGTCGCCACCATGCCTTGAAAGCTTCCGGTTCCGAAGAACCGGAGCGCGCAGAGAACTTGCTGTTCCACGGTCCGAGGCGGCGAACGAAGCTCGTCGCAGAGTCAACGCACAACGGCTTTCGATAGCCGGTACTGTCGCCGAAATTTGTCGTCGGGGAGTTGAATGGCGCCCCCGGTGGTCTCAGTAGCGACGCCGACGGTGACGGAAGATAAGCTCGGCCGCAGCGTACGGCACCGCCATGTTGACAAAGTTTAACTTCGCCTTGATCCGAAGCGAAGATCTCGAGCTCAAACCACGGCTCTCGCAAAGTTCGGAAACGTCACTTTGACGTCAGCGACAACTTCGACAAACGAAGTTTCTTTTTAACACAAACTTCGGAGGGATTTTGAGCGTCAGCAGGTCTCCTAGGGACAATCTGGAAAGCATTAATTTTAGCTTGGCGTAGGGATGTAGGGACAAACGGGTGCTACGTCATCGGCGAAGCGGTTCAATCAGCGGGCTCCTCGCGCCCCTCACGCGCTGCACGCGCGCCTCGATGAACTTCGCTTCGAATGATTGACACCTCGCTCGGCGCGACGTCAGCGTCGCGAGAGTCCAATTAACGCGTTCCACAACTTTTGGACACAAAGTTGTGCCTGACGAGTTTAGCGACCCAGTTATCATCAACTGAGCGCTCAGCAAAACAACCTATGTAGTCCCCTAGAAAACGGCAAAGTTCATTGTTGACTGAATTAAAATCAGCCCTGGCATAGTCAAAAAATGTTTTCGTCTGATTGGACTTACTGCGTCCAGGAATGTTTAACAAAAAGTGTAGTAGGGAATGATCACTGAGACCAGGCATGTAAGTTAACGAGGAGATCAGCTCAGGCGATGTTGTTAATATGAGATCAAGCACAGCAGCAGTTGTTGAAGTCGTACTCGTCGGTTTTGTAACAGTTTGAGAAAATGAAATCTAAACAGATTCAAAAACTCACTACATTCAGAAGAGAAGTGACTAAGGCTTGCACCCTCGTCTGACCATATTATAGATGGGTAGTTGAAATCACCCAACAGTATCGGTGCATTCGGGAAACAAACAATGACTGCGTTGATCGCATCGTGCAGATTCGTTATAAACGCGGTGTTGCTAGACGCCTAAAATATTTTTTTTTTATTTTTTAACTGGAGACCAACCCATAGCAGCTCGAGTTCAGAAACAATATTGATAGAAAACGATGGTACATTTTCTGCTACCGCGACCAACACCCCGCCACCCTTTCTTTCTTCCCTGTCGTGACGATAGAAGTTGAGACGTCTCTGACAGTGCAAAATATCAGTTGCGTATCTTACTGGACAACCATGTCTCGCTTAACACGACAACATCCGCGTTAGAAGAGTTCACAGCTCATGACAGATCGTCCCGTTTATCCATAATGCTTCTAATGTTGGTAAAAAGAACAGAAATATTATTATTAGGCAAAGTATTGGTAGTAGCAGCCTCACCCCTCCTTGAACGTTATGACGAAGCTGAAGCTTGATTAGGATTTACGACGTCACGTTCTGGCTGACGAGCATACCTCGGCAAACCTCACTCATGAGGGCCCTCACTCACCCTCACTCACCCTCACTCACCCTCATCTTCACAGGTGAGGTGAGGGTGAGTGAGTTTCTGAACCAGGAAAATTCATGAGTGTGAGGGTGAGTGAGGGTGAGTGAGGGCCGTGAGGGCCGTGAGGGCGGTAAGGGGTATGAGGGCCGTGAGTGCGTGAGGGGCGTGAGGGCGGTGAGTGACGTGAGGGCCATGAGTGTGTGAGTGGTGTGAGGGCGGTGAGTGCGTGAGGGGTGTGAGGGCCATGAGTGCGTGAGGGCAGTGAGTGGCATGAGAGGCGTGAGGGCCGTGAAGACCATGAGGGCGGTGAGTGCATGAGGTGTGTGAGGGCCATGAGTGCGTGAGGGCGGTGAGTGCTTGAGGCCCCCTTCAGATCGGGCATCTTTCTCAGCAATTTTGGTGTTAATGGCGGGTTGTTCTCTAGCTTTCCCTAGATCGACACGAATTGATGAGATCGGGTCCGGCTCGAAATAAGCAAGCAACTCGGAGCAATTTGAATACGTTTGAAGCGGCTGCATCCAATCAGGGACGCAAAATTTTCACGTGATACCTCGTGCCGGTGATGATGACACTGAAAGACTTGGTTCTGGTTTGAAATCGATCGTTTTTTTGGAAATAAACTGCTTCAGAAAGGTGCATTAGTATTCTTAACGAGATTTAAATGCATAAAAACACGTTTATAACGCGTAATTCTGTCTAAATAGTGCAAGAAAAATAACATAATATGATGACGATGGCAAATTGCGGCAATTGGTTGTTGCGTGTGATCGCGGGCGGCCCGTGTTGCTGGTGTTGCGACGTAAAGTTTCTGGGCGAAATTGCCCCATCTGAATAAGCTGGCCTGAGTGGCGTGAGCATACCTCGGCAAACCTCACTCATAAGGGCCCTCACTCACCCTCACTCACCCTCATCTTCACAGATGAGGTTAGGGTGAGTGAGTTTCTGAACCAGGAAAATTCATGAGTGTGAGGGTGAGTGAGGGCTGTGAGGGCTGTGAGGGCTGTGAGGGCGGTGAGGGCCGTGAGGGCGGTGAGGGCGGTGAGGGCGGTGAGGGCCGTGGGGGCGGTGAGGGCCGTGGGGGCGGTGAGGGCCGTGAGGGCCGTGAGGGCCGTGAGGGCCGTGAGGGCCGTGAGGGCCGTGAGGGCCGTGAGGGCCGTGAGGGCGGTGAGGGCCGTGAGGGCGGTGAGGGCCATGAGGGCCACGAGGGCGGTGGGGGCGGTAAGGGGTATGAGGGCCATGCGTGCGTAAGGGGCGTGAGGGCGGTGAGTGGCGTGAGTGCCATGAGTGCGTGAGTGGTGTGAGGGCGGTGAGGGATGTGAGGGCCATGAGTGCGTGAGGGCAGTGAGTGGCATGAGAGGCGTGAGGGCCGTGAGGGCGGTGAGTGCATGAGGTGGTGTGAGGGCCATGAGTGCGTGAGGGCGGTGAGTGCGTGAGGCCCCCTTCAGATCGAGCATCTTTGTCAGCAATTTTGGTGTTAATGGCGGGTTGTTCTCTAGCTTTCCCTAGATCGACACGAATTGCTGAGATCGGGTCCGGCTCGAAATAAGCAAGCAACTCGGAGCAATTCGAATACGTTTGAAGCGGCTGCATCTAATCAGGGACGCAAAATTTTTACGTGATACCTCGTGCCGGTTATGATGACACCGAAAGACTTGGTTCTCGTTTGAAATCGATCGTTTTTTGGAAATAAACTGTTTCAGAAAGGTGCATTAGTATTCTTAACGAGATTTAAATGCACAAAAACACGTTTATAACGCGTAATTGTGTCTAAATAGTGCAAGAAAAATAAAATTTTATGATGAAGATGGCAAATTGCAGCAATCGGTTGCTGCGTGTGATCGCGGGCGGCCCGTGTTGCTGGTGTTGCGACGTAAAGTTTCTGGGCGAAATTGCCCCATCTGAAGCTGGCCTGAGTGGCGTTAGGGCCAGGGGTGCGTGAGGGGCGTGAGGGGTGTGAGGGCCGCAAGGGCGGTGAAGGGCGTGAGGGCGGTGAGTGGCGTGAGGGCGGTGAGTGGTGTGAGTGGCGTGAGGCCCGTGAGGGCCGTGAGGGCGGTGAGGGCCATGAGGGCGGTGAGGGCCGTGAGGGCGGTGAGTGGCGTGAGGGCTATGAGTGCGTGAGGGCCGTGAGGGCGGTGAGGGTCGTGAGGGCGGTGAGGGCCGTGAGGGCGGTGAGCGCGGTGAGGGCCATGAGGGCGGTGAGTGGCGTGAGGGCGGTGAGTGGCGTGAGGGCCATGAATGAGTGAGGGGCGTGAGGGCCGTGAGGGCGGTGAGGGGCGTGAGGGCCATGAGGGCGGTGAGTGCGTGAGGGCCGTGAGGTTCAGTGAGGGTGAGTGAATGGCTGAAAGTGAGTGTGACTGACTGTGAAGGTGAGAGTGAGTGAGGGGCTGAAGGTGAGTGTAGCTGTGAGGGTGAGGGTGAGTGAGGGGCTTAGGTGAGTGTGGCTGTGAGGGTGAGGGTGAGTGAGGGCGACCTAAAATGCCGACCTCTGGGCGTGAGGGCCATGAGTGCGTGAGGGGCGTGAGGGGTGTGAGGGCCGGAAGGGCGATGAGGGGCGTGAGGGCGGTGAGTGGCGTGAGGGCGGTGAGTGGCGTGAGGGCGGTGAGTGGCGTGAGGGCGGTGAGTGGCGTGAGGGCGGTGAGTGGCGTGAGGGCCGTGAGGGCGGTGAGTGGCGTGAGGGCTATGAGTGTGTGAGGGCCGTGAGGGCGGTGAGGGCCGTGAGGGCGGTGAGGGCCGTGAGGGCGGTGAGTGGCGTGAGGGTCATGAGTGAGTGAGGGCCGTGAGGGTGGTGAGTGGCGTGAGGGCCATGAGTGAGTGAGGGGCGTGAGGGCCGTGAGGGGCGTGAGGGCCGTGAGGGCGGTGAGTGCGTGAGGGCCGTGAGGTTCAGTGAGGGTGAGTGAAGGGCTGAAGGTGAGTGTGACGGTGAGTGAGGGGATGAAGGTGAGTGTAGCTGTGAGGGTGAGGGTGAGTGAGGGGCTTAGGTGAGTGTGGCTCTGAGGGTGAGTGAGGGCGACCTAAAATGCCGACCTCTGCTGACGAGCGGAAGCACGGTTAGTAATTCCGGCGTTACGTCTAGGTAAACTCTGTTCTGGCCCGTGAGAGTTCACTTCACTGACACAGTCTGTTTGAGGTACATAGATGTAGCACTTATTTCCAATCAGCAGTTTGTCGAAGCGCAGCTTGAAAGGTATATCCTGTGGTTTTGCAAATTCTAATAGCTTTCGCCGCGCAAGGCGCACTGATGGTATGAAATCCTCACTCACGGAAAATTATGTTCCTTTGAATTTTTAGGCCTTAGAAAGTACGGCCTCTTTATCTTTGTATGAAAACATTTTTACAATTATTGGGCGACACTTTTGCTGAAAATACACACCGAGACGATGCGCCCTTTCGATACACGACGGTGCAAAAACAACTCCTAACCTTGTCGAGACACTCGTCTACAACAGTCTTTTCCGACTGCGCCCATGTTTCCTTATCCTTATCGGGGAAGCCAAAAAAAAAAGTAAACTTGATCTGCGCGCTCTGCTCTCCGCGTCATCGCAGCGTGCCCTGAGCTCCGATATCTCGTTAGCAGCCTC